>NW_005187528.1:309853-352492 GCF_000239375.1 Pundamilia nyererei
TATATATATCCAATGATCTACAAATGATTTGTAGATCATTGCATTGTGATTTTATTCACAGCGTCACAGTCTTTTTTTTCTTCTTTCTTTTGGAAACTGATTGATATATTCTTTGGGAATTTGCTGTATTGCTTTCCTCCCTAAAAGTATTTACAGATAAATAACCATGACAGAATGGGTGGGGTAAAATAATCCACATGACTCATCACTGGCAGCACATAACTGCACATAAATGCATCATGATTCTCTCTCACAACAATCATAAGCAAGATTATCTGTGATCCAAATGTCCCATACGAGATAATCTCGTGACAAAAGGATGAAAAATCCTTTCCAAACTGGTATAGACATAAAACAAATAACATGCCAGCGAACGTCACTATACTTTACTCAGAGGGAGGATCACAGATTTGATCTTGAACTTAAAATACAGACCTTCACTTTTTGAGCTGCAGGGCCTGCTGAGCAATTTTATGATTTCGATTGGGAGATGGTCATTTATTTCTGAATTTAACAGGGATAAAGCATAATACTTTAATGTACCATAGCCAAAAGGTAAATTTCATCTCCAGTCCCTGCACAGAGGCAGCTAGCGATATACATCTTGAAGAAGCAATGAGGTACACTCAGTTTTGGTTTCCAAATAATTTAAAGACAGATATTTTACCCTGGCCACCGCTCTGTAATGGTGCCAAAAATGCAGGTGACTGTGAGAATGTGTTGGAATCTCTCCATGTAGCTCATGGATCCTTTATTTCTGCACACATTGTTCTGCGTATAGCCACATTCTCATTATAGTGTGAGATATTCTTGTTATCCATCCTTTCTTCTCTTGAAGTGTGAATTCATCATTATACTGGAAAGAAAATGGTCGTATTCCATCTGCTGACCAGCTTGGTTGCTGTCCAGTGGTCCACTTCATTACTCTTTTAAAATGACTGATGTGGAAAAGAAGATGAAGGTCTTTTGAAGCACCACAGCCCCCCTGAATGGGCCTTTCAAGTGCAGAAGAGACTGAAATTCATAGCAAGGAAATACATGAGAGAGTGACTGACCATATCTGGGTGATACAGAACAACAAAAAAAAGTAGTTATCATAATGGGTATAAACTTGTGGATATTTTCTGGAAATTTACAGACTAAGTGGTGTAGTGGTTAACACATTTGCTTGGCAAGCAAAGTCAGAGACACAAATTCCCTTTGGGGATGCATTAGGAAAGGAACAGGAGCCAAATCAAACATGTGGAAATACTTGCTGTGGCAAGGGAGCAAGTAGCTTACGGACTAAAAGATTAATTGTAAAAGTTACTGAATATTTGTGAAAACCGAAGCTGCATTTGTAGCATATATATGTGTGTTTTTCTGCCTAACATTAGCCCTGCATGTTCAAATGCTCCAGTTGTTTCAATCTTTTGCCAAATAAAACAGCCATTAACAAAGGCTTTAATAGACACGCACAGTGCTATTTTTGAGTTAAGGCATTTAATGCATTGTTCACTTGTCCACAAACAACGGTGATGTAAAAAGACACTGATAATTGAGAATTAAACCTTGGAAAACATCTGGCATGTCTTAAGAGTGACATAAAGACATGGGGGATTTGAAATAAAGCTTAAGGATTATGCAAATTACCTTTACTGTACAAGAGCAACAATAAGTTGCACTTGATTCTCTAATGTAATAGAAGTACATAGCAGCTATGGAACAATATAAAAGAAGAAAAAACCCTAATTGTCGTGATCAAGGTTTCCAATTCTCTACAGTATAACTTTAATTGCATAAGTGTCAGTGCAAAGTGTGAGCCTCCCACTTTGAATGTGAGTGTGTGTGTGTGTGTGTGTGTGTGTGTGTGTGTGTGTGTGTGTGTGTGTGTGTGTGTGTGTGTGTGTGTGTGTATATATATTCACACACATATTTCAAAGTGAATGAAACTTGTCATTAAAAAGAGAAACCTTTAAAAATAAAAAAGAATAATGTTACTAATATTCAGGTGTTATTTTCATTGCTCAGCATTTGACTTAAGCTATCAAAATGCCTGCAGATGCAACTATGTACGATATATTTGGAATCATTTTTATGCTTACAGGAGGGTAATTGTTGCCATTTATGTGTCCAATTTAATGTACCTCCCTGTTACACAAACAGAGGTCATGCACATAGTTGAGTGTGATCAGGACTGATCCAGACAGTGACAAACTGCACTCCCCCTTGATATATACGACCACAGAGCTCTGGAGAGTATGTGCCTGTTTCATCGGATGCAGAAGAGTGTCCTGCTATAATAAATGGCCCTGCTTGGAGTAGTCGGCAGTTTGGGAGCATTAGGAACTGAAATGCATTAGGGCTGATTAGACAGTCCAAGCCCAAGTACCCTCTCCTGGTAATGAGAACGCTTTGTCACTCATTAACACCTCTACCATTCTGGCCTTGTAGAAAGAGAGCACAAGACAAGCATTTGCATTTCTTCTTGCCAGCAGAAACACTTTCTTTTGATGAAGTTGAGAGAATGAAAAGGAGAACGAGAAAGCAGTCAATTGCCAGCTGCACTAGGAGTGGTGATTTTGTGAAACAATGGTGTATGAAAGGGAGCTTTTGGGGAACTTTTGATGAAAATATATTCAATTCAACTTTTTTTTTTTAAAGAATTGATGTTTTAATCTGAGCCATGATTATGCATGAAGACCATACATGTATGTGACTACATCCTAGATGTCATTACCTATATTATTATAAAGAACAAAACATGTCTCTCTCCCATGAAGCACTGAAGTACGTTTATTTCAGCTGTAACCAGACACACTTCTATGTTTCAAGTGAAGTTCAGACTGTTTTCATTCGATACCCAATTCACTGGAAATAAATCCAAATAGTTTACTTCTGCATTTTGCTCTTTTTGTTATTTGACAACAACTACTCTCAAAAACCTACTCATTACATCAACTTACTATTTCTAGATGGAATCCAGTGTCAGCGGCTTATGGCCTCATGTTATAATTAACTTTTTTTTCTCTGCCAAATTGCTGCAGGCCAATTAGCAAGATAACAATCCACAGAACAAATGTCCTTCTCAACAAAAGAGATTTTTCTCAGGCAATGCTTTGTAAGTGAGACAAAGTATTTGGAAATGGATCTAGCTCGTTAGCCATTTTAATAAAAGGCAATGAAAAAACACATGCATCTAACCTTGATGGCTTGTGGAGGATATATCATGTAATCACATAGCTTTTTTGTGTGTTTTTAAGGCTTTATGGTATGTTATGTTTCCTCTTTTTAGTTGACCTTGCGGCCAAAACAGCGTGCATGGGTTTCTCTTCCTTGTTTTTTGTCTTTTAATATAAATATAATTTGATAGAATTTACCAGCTTGACCTTTATGAAGTACAATCTCTACATACACAGCAATGCTGCAGGTTTTTGATTTATTAATTGTAATGGCTCTACAGTGGATTTCAAATTGAAGAAAGTATCAAGTATCAAGGCCTTTACTGCAGCCGCCCTCAGTTGCTGCTCATTTCTGGGTCTCCCTTCCTTCTGTTTTGTCTTCAGTAACTGAAAAGCAGCTCTGCTGGGTTGAGATCAGATGACTGTCTAGGTCACTGAAGAATATCCAATTCTTTGCCTTGGAAAACTCTTGGGTTGATTTTGCAGTATACTTTGGGTCATTTTCCATTTGCTATGTGAAGTGTCATCGGATCAGGTTTGTTACATTTGGCTGAATCTGAGCAGTAAGCAGAACTCTGTACTCTTCAGAGATCACCCTGCTACTTCAGTAGCCACATCTTTGAAAAACACCAGTGACCCAGCTCCACTGGCAGCCATACATGCCCTATGCCACAGTGTTGCCTCCACCATGTTTAACTGCTTGTTTGCTTCTGATCATGAACTATTACCTCTCTATACTTTTTTTTCCTTCTGATCATTGTTCTAAGAATTTCATCTATTCAAAGATATTTTTTCATAGCTGTCATGGTCTAGACTTTGATCATGATACAACTACCTCCTTGAGAGTGTTCTCGACTCGGATAAACATTCTGAAGGGATTTTTCTTAACTTATAGAGGAATGAATTCTTTGACCAGTCACTTTAGTTGAAGTCTGTCATCTTTCATGTCTTTCTTTGGTGTTGCTGAGCTGGCCAGTGAATTTTCCTTTGCATCAGATTGTTGATTTTGCCACTCTTAAAGTTTTCCTTATCTCTCTTCTAGCATTATTTGGAATTTTCCAATAATGACATCCTTCATGTGCATCAACATCTCTCTGGACCTCATACTGAGAATCACAAAGACCAGATACCAAATGTAAACTCAAGACATGGAATCAACTCTAGATGTTTTATATACTTGTCACTTGATAAGAGGAGGAGGAATGAAGGAAGAGCCGTACACCCATATGAGGAAATATCCTGTGGAAGAACAGTGTCCCAGAGCTCACACAATGCCAAGGTGCACTGAACTTGCTTTGGTATCTTAGTATACTTCTGTTAATGACTCTGTGAATGAATCTTTAATTCCAATATTCCTAGTATTTGCAAAGGTGTCGTTCACAGTCCATGTCTATATACGTCTAATACAAATCATTGCAAAATAGGTCTTGAGGAGAAATCAGAAAACAAACATAATTATTTTTACTGTTTTGAATGACAGAAACAGTTCATGAATTTACTGAATAGGATTTCAAATATTGGTGGCAGAAGTTGGTTTTGGAAATACAAAACAATAGTCTTTGACCCCAGAGATCAGGGTTAGCCTCCAAGTATGATATGTGCTTCGATTTAGAAAGTAAAATTGTTTGATTAAGGTTAGATAAACGATTTCGGTGTTGCCAAACATTATGTGTTATGATAGAACCAAATCGGCAGTGATATATGCACTATGGATCTATCTATGTCTATGTATCTATGGCTCCACAAGATTTGCCAGGAGACATCAAATGTAAGCAAAAGAGTGGATATTATAGATAAACAAACCTAAGAATTTGTTGCTAAGTAACATTAAGCAAAATAAATTCCTGCAGTTATGCAATTTAGAAAGCAGCAGCAATGCCATGTCATCTTGCATGCCACTGTATTATCAATCACATACATAGTCCAAATTAACAATGTGTGGACACATTGTTGCAGTCTTTACAAGGTAGATTTACTTCAAACCTTAAACAAGTACAGAGTCCTCACAATGGACACAAAATTCATTTATGTGAAATATAAGGGCGACATAACAAACAGCAAAAACACAGATAAGTAAGTATGAAAGAATAAAATCAAATCTAACACTGGGCAGCTTAAAGGACAGTAGAGTAGATATGCTATAAATACATCGTCTCCTTGATTACAAACAGAGCTCTGGTTTTCTTGGAGTTCGTTCCACATATGTGCTGCATAAAAACTGAGTGATGATTAATCCTGTTTATTTTTCAATACGGGAACAGGAACCAGGCTTGTGCCAAAACAGCTGAGAGGTCTGGCTTGTTCATTATGGCCTCTAACAAACATGTTTTTAATCACCTTTAGCTGTAATCTTACAGTACTTTACTGGTGATACAATTTTTAAAATTCATTTCTTTATTTTTTTGATATAGCATGAGGTTTTGAGAGTTTGACTTAGTTTAGTATCTCATTAAAATTAATGGATGCTTTACTCAAAGTGGACTTCCTTTCATCGTCTCAGCTAGAACTTGTAGCAGTATTCTCTCTAACCTCCTGCAGCTTCTAGCATTGCTGTGCTTTTTGGTCTGAATGCAGCCGTGTTGTGCAAGATTTGACACTGAAAATGCATTCACTTTATTGCTCTAAACCTCATATAGTAAGACCTACAGTTTCACAATAAGATCCCTGCATGAAGTCAAGATCATCTCTGCTACTGTCTGATGAAATGGATACGCTGCAGAGCTGCTGTATAAGAAAGGGTAAAGTCATCATTTAAGAGGTTTACCAAACCAAATGATGAAAAAACTGCGGTTCAGCAATGGTAGAGCTTTAGTGTACGTTCTATGTGCACTATGTACACTCAGCACACTGAGGACTACTCTGATTTCTTAGTATTTAAATTTTAAAACGCTGTAACTTGGAGCTGCTGGTGAGAGGGGTGTCTCACAGAAAAGCCCCAGTTCCAAAGATAATAATGCTATAAATCTCTCTCACCGTGCTTTCTTCTATCAGATGTCTTTTCTTGCACGCATAAACCAGAAAAATGATTATCAGAAGCCTGCATGCCAGCGTGTTCTCTGCGCTTGCTGTTAAATTCAAAAACAAAGAGAAGCAGCCGCCGGGTAAAGTTCATCCAAAGAGAAGAGATTCATGTTTATGATCCGCTCTTACACTTCAGATGCTGCTTGAGTCATGTTTTACATATCACTGCCTGCTTCCCTGCTGTGTAACTGCAACGGCTTTGAAGGTGTCAGATTAATTAAAAAGGTTTCTTTCCAAAAAAAGAAAAAAGAAAGAAAGAACCAACTCTGCCTGGATTGATTTCTCCAACTCTGAATAAAAAGCCTAAAAACTGTTCTTCTCTGCATGTGAAGAAGACTCTTGCATCTGAATGACACAGCGTGGAATTCCTTACACCATTTGTATTTCCTACCCCGATAAGAGTGTTTGCTTTTCCTGCACCGGAATATAGAGATTAGCTTGGGTTTCTTGTTGAGAATCAGGCCCTGAAGGTGTGTTGGTTTTGCTGTTAAAAAGGCTTTATCATCTACAGACGCAACCAAAACAAACTTTAATCACAAAACTCAACTGATCAACAATCGTACATGTTTGAAGCCCATTCTTTTCTCAACCTTCTCATCTCTTCACAAGCACTTGTTTTCTTTTAGTTCAGAAAACCCTCCTGATGATTTTGAAGGATTGCTACTTGGCATGTGTGAAAACACAAAGGCTAACTCACCTCCTGGCCCTGCGATGGCTGCGATGTTTGCGTCTGTTTCCTTTGATGCAGCCATATCTGTCCCTTGTGTCCACAGCTTTCCTCTCATCAGGCTTGAGCTGCTGGCAGGTTGTTGTTTCTGAGCTGTGGGGGAAGAGAAAAAAGGACAAATAAGATTCAGTTTTTGCTCTCGAGCCTTCAGTGAGAACTTCTCCAAGTGATTTTTGCAGTTGTCCACACAGCTAATGCTTCCATCGCACAATAGTGAGGGGACATTTAACATGCTTGGTTAGCCTTATTCCCTTTGGTCCACTGGGTATGTGTTTTATTCCCCTCCATTTCTTTCCTCCAGCCACTCTCTAGGAAAATTGGAGGTCAGCCATTTACCATTCAAATCAATGTGTCAATTGAAATGCAGTTATTTACATGCCTCAGCTGGCCTGCCATTTTGTGAAATGGTGCTTTCTGCCTTGTGCTGGAACAGTTCTTAAAGTTTTTTCCTTATCTATGACCTAGATATATTTAATAAGACGTAAATGCAAAATCAAACCAGACACTCAGATTTTCTGTTTTGTTTTGGGTTTTTTTTTTTTTTTCCAAAAGTGAGGAAAATTATTTCTGGCTCCCAAATAATTTTTCCATAAGTCAGGTGTTCGGGTAATTCAACCACTTTTCATCTACAGTGAAATACGGCATAGAATGAATGATTAAATAAACTGAATGATTTGATGTGAGCACACAGTTCTAGCCCTGCTTATTATTCTCTGTTTTAGTCATGGGAGATTTGAGCGTAATTACACATTCTCCTCTTCGTCGAGTGGCTCCCGTCTGATTGTAATGAGAAGATAATCAGAGCCAGAGATTAGGACGTCAACGCCGCCTCCTCCTCTTCCCCCAGCGACGAGCAGGCAGGGCCCGTCGCTTTCTATCTTCCTCACCTTCATTCTCCTTAGCCTCTCAGCATTAGAGGGAGTGCCCCTGACAGGGAACTAATAATGTAAAATGGCAGACTGGGTGCTGCAACATGACCAAGTGTGTGAAAGGTGATAGGGGAGATAAAGACAACCACCGGAAGGATGATTAGTCTGATAAGGAAGGCTGATGGAAAGGAACCTTTAAATAACCTGGTGATTTGACTAATTTTCTCCTTGCTGATGTAGAGCTGAATAAATGTCAGACCACACTGTTGCCTGGTATTAAGGATGCCTAATCAAATACACTGAATTTCACTGAAGAAAAAAATAGTAAAGTAAAGAATAACATGCCATCGTAATCTCAGCATTTCTTAATGGGGGCCTGTATTATATTCTGATATGGATGCTAAGACTCAAAACATCTACAATTCTACACAAAACTCAAACTCATACTCAAAGATGTATTATTTGTTGCTATAACACAGCAACTAATAGATTTTGTTGAGGCTTTGTTTTCTAAACTGATTTTTTTTTTTAGTTTTGGTCTATTGATCAAACAAAAACAAGCACAAAAGATGCAGCGTTTTCTACATACCACAAGCCGACATTATAAACAGCATAAGCTGTTATTCACTCATGTAGCAAAGGGAAATGTCAGCGGTGAAACAACTTCAGTAACAGTTCATTAACTGATTTTCAGTATAAAATACAAACGCAGAGTAGAAATGATTTATGAGTCATGTGTTTTCCATATAATTTGTATCCACTTGCAAAATATCCCAACCAGAATCAAAACACATAATATCAACTGAATGATGGCCGTTCATCTTAATCTGGTGATTATAATGAAGAAAAGGGGGAAAAAAAACAACCCTATTATGAATCCTTATAAAATACAAAAGAGTCAAGTAGTGGATGCTAACTTTCCCAAAAGATCATTACAAAAATGTACAAAAACACCATTGGTCTCAAAAGGCCAGTCATTACAGACACACACATACACACACACACACACACACTGAATCACTGTATCATAACTCCACTGTTTTTGTGAGCAATGTATCCTGATAGTGCTGTATTATATGTAACTATGTTGCTATCTGTAAGTATTTTAACAATATACACAATTCGCTTTAGATACAAGCACGAGCTGAAAACTGCTCTGCCCTGTTGAACTCTCCACTTTATGTCCCTGAACAAAGAGCAATTTTCTTTTACTGGCCCCATTTTGGCTTCTTTGTTATTTGCTGTCACTCTAAAAGCAGCAGTTGATGACTTTTAAATGAAATCAATTTTGCTATCACAAATGCACATTCCCTTGATCTGGCCCTGCAATTTATGGCTAGAATTTTACAATAAGCACCTGGATTTATTGCAAGCTGCTTGTATCTGTCAAAACAAACCTTGTGCTTATTCTCTTTTCCATGTTCACATGAAGTCCTTTATTCTAATTTATAACCAGACATCAGTTGAAAGTATTTAAAGGAAGACTTCCAAGTACCAAAACTACAAAAAGCAAATCAAAAGAAATACTGTGCATCTTAAGTTAAGGTGCTTGATGACAAAGTATTACATTAACTGGGGATCTGTTTACCATAAAAATAGATGAAAGAATCACAGGAGAAGCTCAATTTTCACCCAGAAAACTTAAGTTTCAGACTTTTCTTGAGGGGCTGTTTCTTGTCGTTTAGGTCATTTTATGTACTAAAACAATCTAATAATGGCTTAGTCACCATAACTACTCAGCTAAGCATAAAGAATACCCTTTAAAAATGTAAAACACAGAGTTGGTCCCTACAATTTGGGTAACTTTCTGTTTATTACACATTATAGCCTGGTACAGTGCCAACGAGCCATATCTGCAGGAGGGATCACAACAGACTTAGCGGGCTGATAAAATTCAAAGTGAGGGTAGCATCCCACTTTTTGACTTTTTGAACTCTTTCTTTTATTATGTGCGTCAAGTTGAACGTGTGTGCTGCAGAACATCTCCTTTGGCTGTGTTTCGGGAGGGAGCGAGAAGTGACCATGCTGTGATCAACTCTTGTTCCAGTCTTTGTCACAGAGGGAGAGTCTATCTCCTCTCAACGTGAGGCTCCCTTGCTCCATCGTTCACCACTGATGCTGACACGGACAGATGGTACACAAAAACATGCTGCAAACAAGATGACAGTGCTTTTTTTTTAAGGCCCAGTGGCTGTGATTTCCCCCTGTGCACAATTCCAAATTTGAATGGGGGACTGTGTGTGGTCAACAGATGCAGAAGTAGCTATATCAACATATCAAGCAAGAGGTAATTGGCTGAAATAAATGATTATCAAATTTCCGTATTAATATTAAAATATCTAATGCCATGATGGTGCAGGGCAGGGAAAGACGGGCTCCTCCCTAAAGCAGGACCTGTATGGTTTTAACAGAGGACATCATTCCATCTGTTTAACTTTCAGTTAGAGATGGGTGGTTTGATATCATATCATATAATTATAATTCAAAATATAAGTATGCTGCTTTATTTTGGGATATCATCTGCTTTTTGATCCTCATCAACTCATAAAAAGGTCCCAGGCGAATGTGACAAAATATGTTCACAGAAGGCAGCATGGTGAATGAAAACACTGTGGTGAGAAGACCAACACTGTAAGATGAGTTCAACTAAATGTGTGAGGAGAATTGTTATTTGCGGCGTAGATTATAAGTTTCCCATAGAGTAAAATCTTTTGGCAAGTTTTCCTACTTCTACTTTCAGCTGTGTGCTGAGATAATCATAAAACATCACAGACAGCTAGAGTCACAGAAGGATCGTCATAGTTTGTGTACAGTTTCATTGTCCACACCCCATTTACGATGTAAAATTGAGATAAACTGCTACAATGTCTGCCAGGAGCTAGACAGTAATCTGCCAGCTGCTTTACACACCGCCAGCGCACAGTTGGGGGTCTCAAACTCATAACATCGGCTGACACTGTACAGGTGTGCGAGAAGCATGCAGCCAACCATTAAACCCATGCACCTGCAAAACACCGCTGCACAGCTCTGATGTTTGCATTTCAAATGTGTCAAACGTCTCTCTGACGATTAATACAGATCGCATTCTCGGCTGACGCAATTAAATTCTGCTAGATGTTTTCATGTTTTCATCCGAACTCTGCTATTTCAAATCAAGTTTTTACTCAACACGTGTGATTAAAACTGCTGCTTGACAATTCAGCAAAGCTTCTGTGGCAGCTTCAGAGCGCTCAGAGCCGTGTCAGTTTAGAGCTTCTTTGGGGACACAACAAAACACACATCACTTGAATGCAACCTTTTCCTTCTAAACCATACGTGTATAGATACCCCACTGTGACAGAATGAGATCTTACAAGATAGCGCTAAGAGACACCCAAGGGGAATTTGTGCATTTTCTATTCTGTGATCTCCTGAAAGCACAAACAGATAAATGCACTCCCTCGCTGCTGTGTTATGGTCTCTCAGCATAAATGATTGTACCCTGACAGCCTCTGCTGCTAGCGTAATTAAGCTTTAATTACACATATTTGCAATTATATTAATACAAGTAGTATCCATATGTACTTTTGAATTTACAAAAAAAAAGAGCAAACAAAGAAGGTGCGCTTCATTATGAACTCTTGCTAACTGGGGAGATATTAACAGTTTTACAGGAATATTTCAACTATTTGCTTTTACTCCTGCAAGCAGATAGTTAGCCTTTTTTAATATCCCCATATGACAAGTTTCATAACTATATTTTGTCTTAAGCAACAACAAGCAACGACAAACCAGTACCAGTATGGAACCTTAATGCAATCTAGGATCCAGCATTCAAAAATCCATATTGGCTGACTTTCCTCTCATTTTGGTTGCCATGCCATCCTCACAGGTGCACCGTCTTACTGAGTGAGTGAGCCAAGAAGACTCATGTCTAATGGAGCAAGTGAATAACAAACTGCGCCAAGCAAGTTAAGGGATACGTGGAAAGATCAATACTGCTAATGCTAAAGCAACAACAGGAAAACAACATCTGGCGCTCGATGGATGATATGTCACTTTGTGACACAAAGGAAGAGGATTTAAGGCTGAAGAAGATTACTGTTAAGCATTTCCCCCCATCAAGTTAATTGTTAACACCAAGTAAAGTGCTCATAAAAAATCTTTACTTCAGCAGCACATGTATTGGTATAAACAATCCCTCCCTATACAGTGAAGTAGCCCTTAGTCCAACAGCCCAAATACCCTGATTATTCAGAGTGGAGGGTTTCCCCTCTAACTCACTAGCTTATAGACATGTCAAGAAAAGTGTAAAAGATAACAAAGAATGAGGGAGGACTTGTGTGACCTTCACCCTGAGAAAAAGAATCAGAAAAAGACTGACAACAGTGCAGAAGTGATGCTTTAATTTTTTCTGTTTCCGTAAATGATTTAAGAGTTTCCAACTACTCATGTGAGATTCAGGGTAGCTAATAAACTTTTCATTATCCCTGTCACAGTGACTGGGAGCAATTGATTATCATTATTACAGGAGTGATGATAGTTGAGATAATTACTAGAGAAAGAGGTGATCTACTACCACAATTAAAATCCCAACACTGTGGTCCCAAGTCACTTTGCTTTAATTTATACTGAGAGTGTTTATCTATGTTTTAGACTCAAGTGGAGAGCAACTTTATCACCATCCAAAGGACAGAAGCGAGCAATTAAATCCCCACAAAGTGAATGAAACACATCTCTCACGTGGTTAAGTCTTAAGGCACACACGACCTGCTAAAACTGTTCAATGAAAAGTTAAAGTGGATACTTTTAGGTCAAGTGTTATAGATTAAATGTCAAGAGATTTTTGAGGCAATCATTCAGCTGAAGAAACACACAAACAGGCCTGCAATTAACTAGTTCTAAACAATTAGCCACATGAGCCCCAACCACTTCATTAACACTGCAGAAAGTTGCTGGTTTGAGCACTAGAAGTTTCACAATCAGGAAATGGCATAAAATTATGAAGTACTGATTTAAATGAGCTTCTAAATATGAGCATATATTTTGCAAAGTGAAATAACCCCCATATGTTGCTGTGACAGTCCAGTTTCCATGGCCTCTATTGTGAAAGCATGCTCTCTAAAACATGTCAGCCCACGTTAAAATGTGGTTTCATTTCTTTCAGCTACCAAAATCACCTAATGTTTTCACTCCACAGGGGAGGCAATTTTTCTCCTAAATGTGCGCAGATGGGTAATAGATTTTTGGTGACATTTCTCCTACCAGCTAAATTGCAGCTTTGGATGCAAATCCTTTTGGGGGATTGAGATCAGCGCTAAATTGGCCGCCTCTTCTTCCATACTACGCATGAAGGGAAGGCAGAATGATAGAAGTGAATATCAAAGATGTAAGCCCCAGCTATGAGGTATCAGTGGCTCCAGGCAATTTTCCGTCTTTGCTAGTTTGCTCCAAGTCTAACATTAAATTTCAGCATAAAGCTTTGACAGCACCTTAGGCTGCTATCATGTAATGATGAGAGTAAGTTTTCTCTTTTCTTTTTAATTTTAAGGACCATGATTTATCTACAAATACACGTTTTTTATTATTAAAAAAGCTTCCTACAGAGTGCATTAAAAAGTAATTCATTTAAGCAACTTGTGAACTGTTTTTATGCACTGGTATTTAGAATTATCATATTTTTTAGTCAAAAGCACCTGATGAGCATAAAAACTGCATCACAGAAGATGAAACCAGCGGCTTTTATAAAAGATAGATTTCCCTGTAAACCTCTAAAGTCAAAAGAGGTTAAATTAGTCAGTGTTTCACAATAAATTTAAGAATTCTCTTTCCCAAAGATACCTGGACTCCAACTGAACTCAGGCCATCACATTTAAATGCACTAAGTGATATTTTTCACTCACCAGGCTGAAGAGGCATGTTTTAAACCAAACCACAGTCTTTCACCAAACTCAACCAAGTAGTTTTTGGTGCCTAAAACTAACCAGTGAGTGAAAAGAAAAGTCAAAAATTGTGTGCAAAAACAAAATTAATAGGCAAGTGAAGTCTTAAATAAAAGTCGACTAACTACCAGACCTGTGACTTAATCCAATATTTGTCAGTGTCCTGTATTACTGAGGCTTGTATGTCAAGACACTGATGCCAAAGTACATTGGGTGCATTTACAACACCAGCAGTGCTGGGTACAAGACATTACAAAGTAAGTTACAAAGTAATATGTTACTGTAACCAGATTGCATTTTTCAGTAACGCAGTAATGTTACATTTCACTATACTAAATTACTTCCAGGACAGAAACAATTGCTTTGTTCTGCTAACACAACTTTGGCTTTTTGCAACCCACTGCACAGACAGCATGCTAACGCAATGCTTGCACACAACCATTAGGTGTTGTTGTGTTGATATGTGGGACAGTAGCATATAGGTTTATATTGTAAACTGGTAATTACATGATAATAAGTGTAAGGTCAATTTCATCATAATTCATTGTAATGAATTATTTTATTCCAACAAGTAATTAAGTAACATACTGCAGTACTTTTAAGAAATGTAATGCATAATACATAGAAGTTTCTTGAGCTATGAATGTAACACTGAACACCAGCAGAACAGTAGTCATGGAATGAGAGGAGGACACAGAAAGTAAAAAGTAAAAAGAGGGAATGTTACTTGTGCATCGGTATAACAAATACATTAAATGCCATTAAGTTGTATGCCACTGAAACATGATCTTATTGTTAATGCATATTTACTTAATGTTACCCGCTGATATTTTCGGTACAAGTACTTTTTTTTTTCTACCATGGTCCATGCACTCCCTGATTTTTGCTCAAAACAAATGGGATCATTTAGTTGCATGGACTATGCAAAGTTCGCAACATGGCTTTGTAGTTAAATTAAAAGAACTGATTCTGATTAGTCCAATTAAAATGTCTACATCATTTGTGAATATGAAATACACTCATCATCTTTGCCTCACTATCAGCCAATCAAGAATAGCGAGGCCTTTACCCTTGCAGCGGGTGAGTACCATGCGTGCCAGAGTGACTTTGAAGACAAGTGAGGTTGTTTTATTCAATTATTGTGTCCTGATGATAAAATGGGAGCAACATAATGGCTTGATTAATTTCCTTATCACGGTGAGCACAAAGAGTAATTACAACCAAATCCACCGCTTGGTGAACCACACATCAATCAAATTAAAGCAGTCTCCACTCGGCAGCAATCACTTTCAAACAGAACAAATGAGTCGATTGGCTCAGACCCCCGCCTCCGGCCAGAGAAATGTTTACCTAAGAACTGTAACTCTAAGCAAAGGTTACTTAGGTTGATTAGAAATCTCTGAATATGTCAGAAATTTTAATAGAAATTGTGTATGCACAATTATAATGTCGGTATGAGCGAGGTTGTGTAGAACCTGAGTGGTGTTATGTGCCCAAAGCAATCATTATAGCTCATGACAATCTCGACAACTGGCAGCTACAACCTAGCAGGAAAGAGGTTTAGAAAAGCAATCAAATGTCAGCTTATAATAACGTTGGGGCAACTCCATTACCATTGCCCATACAAAGTAGTCATGGTCCTTATTGACTAGCAATTCCTATAAAAGTTAGCCTTTACAACATGTAAAGAGGCATGTTGGCATTTCTTATAATTAATGGGGCCTGGTTTAAAGAGATCAGCTGAATCTCTTGGCATGTGAGGTCAATGCAGAAGGAAAACTGAACTCTGACCTCGGCATTCTGTGATAACATGACTGCTCATTAGGACCATGGCGTGGGGAGCTCAATCCACCAGTGTCATTTTTTCTCTTTTTTTTAAAAGCCTTATTGAATTGGAAAGAAAAATCTTCCCAAGTTAAAGTTACAGTATGTTGAGTAAAGTAAGTATGTTGACAGTAAATACTGCAAGGCACAGAGTTACTCTTCACTATAAATATCAGTCAAGTCAGTCATCAAACCACAACCAAATACTGGTGATAAAGCAAATAAACCAATGTCTTTCCCTCATACTTTGCTTATTTTGCATCTGACAGTGTATTTCATCTTTAAGAGAAAATTGAAAAACATATTTTCATAGACTTACTTAATAAAGTAGCCAAACAAATAAAAAAAGACCAAATGAAATTAAATGTAAACAAAAATGAAATAATGCTTAGTTTGAAAAGGTAACAATTTAGAACATAAGACAGAACATTTTACTTTCAAATATCAGGGTATCTGTAAAATCATACCATGCTGTCCCTGAAGCTAAAGCTACCAAAGACCAGCTCATTGAAATTAAAATATCTCTGGATGTTCCTCTCCAGAGATATGTAAATGAAAACTGGAACATCAACTGGAGGAGGAACCCTTTTGGAAAATAAATTCATGTTTTTAGCCAGTAAATTAAAGCCTAAGGGCTTTACTTGACTTGGGTAAACCTACTGCATTTCATTCACAGCTCTTTCTATTTGCCCTCTCTCAGTAGGGCTAAAAATCAAATCAAAGCACAGTATTAGCGCTCAGATTCACAAGAGCTGCTGGAGCTGTGGTTCATTATCGGAGCCACTACAGACGGAGAAGAGAGGAGAACTTGTAGGAAGGCATACTGGGGTATCTTAACAATTGGATAACATCTTAATATGACATGCTGTGACTGCTCAGAGTGTATGATTTCAGCATAAAATGTCTAATTGGAAAGTGACATGTGAAATATAGCTGCAGCACTTCTAAATTGGAAGCTACACCTCGAGGTTCCAAAAAGGATGGCACCATTCCCTGCTGCTGCTACTGCTGCTATACATTTAATTCTTGTTGAATGTCAGAGAATGAAAGGCTACATTTATGGCAGTATGGTGCATGGAGACAAAGCCAATGGGGTAATTGGCAGCAGTTGACTTCCAATAGCAAAACATTTTAACACAGGCAATAAAAACTGCTCAACAGCAAATAGATAAATCCAACTGATTAGCCCATAACTGTCCACAAATGCCAACATTTTGCTTCTGACATGGCCAAACGCAACAATACTACTTTAGAGGCAGTAGAATTTTAGCAGTAGAATAGCTCCAGAATCAGATGGTCGGTCCTCACTGCAAATATTGTTAACATCTAAACTGGTAGTGTTTCTCATCTTTCACGCATCATCACGTGTGCATCAATTACTTGCTTCTAAATTGAGTTAGAAGTGATTAGAGGGTTCGTTGTGCAAAGGCGGAGAGAGGGAAGTAGGCATAGTTTGGTTTAATTAGCAGCTTGTGAGCTCCACTTCCTCATTGCACTTCTTCCTGTGTGAAGGAGATTACTGAAGAGCCTTCTGCAGATGCTAATGTACGTGGAGAGCACCGAGGAAGAATCATTGTGAATCCCATGTTTAATTAGCACAACCATGTCACCAGAGATGGAAGAAGCTGCTGAATACTGAGCCGCTGGATGACTGACAGGCGGCGTCCCTGAGTTCGACCAAAGAACAAGACAAAGAAGTTGAATCTTTTAGAAAAGTTGGATGATGGAAATTGTCCTGTTGTGAAAAGGAACTCATTTTGCCAACAAAGTCTAATTTCACCAGTCAAACAGGCAGCTGACAGATGTTTTGGGGATTGGACATCTCTGTTGCTCCATTTTTCAATGTAGGCCAGAGAGATGGAACTGTGTTTCTGTGAGAGCACATTTGTGAGAGCACATTTCTCCCAGTTAATTAAGAGAGTGGAGTAGAAAATAAAACTACCACCTGGCTCAAACTTTATCAGCCAATTACACAAGTAAAATTTACCAGCAGCAGCAAAGGAAACCATAAATAACTATTTCCATGACACTAAAGCTAATTTAAAACCCGATTTGACAGACCAGCAGCCATAGCTGTCTGCGTTAAGGACCTTCTGAGCCGCCTTTCCCCACTTGAGTCTCCAATTATCCACCATCACATTTCCTTGTAGTTGCTCCATGGGAATAATTCTTAGCATTAACTTAATAGTTTCTCTGCACACCTGTCTGCATGCACAGACCTCAATGAGCAAACAAATTATGACCCTAGAATTTGGTATTTCAGTCCCTCCCCTACTTCTGCCTTAATGAGCTGCTGGCTTTCCAAACTAATTTGAGTCAGAGGCGTATGAGGTATGCAGCCATCATGACAAGATGAAACTCAATGGGACAGTTGATACCTGGGTGTGGAAAGAAGAGTGGGAAAACCCCTGACAAGATCTCGATCTATGCTAGTAATTAGAAAATGGGTTGAGAGTAGACAAACATGTTCCATTGCTTTTGATTACTGTCTCTCTGTATTTCTTCACCTTCAGCTCTGAATGCTTTTACAATGCAAAATAGCCATATAAATAATTCATGAAGCCCAGCTTATGACCACGTTTGAGAAGATCTGTTCCCTCATTAGGTAATCAAGTGGCCCAGAATTTTCTCTGTTTCTTTCTGTAAATAGATTTTACCTCCTATTGTAGAAAGAGTGTGCAATCATTGGGAAGGGTGAAGCTTAACCCTTGTATGGTGTTCGGGTCTGTGAGACCCGTGTTCAGTTTTTTTCAAAAGAAAAATTAAACAATTAATTATTTTTTCACGTGTAAATGTGTTGTGTCTTTCCACTCACTCCACTTGATTATAACTGATTTATTTATAACATTTTATATAAAAGAAAAACGAGAAGGACATTAATTCATAAATGTGATCTAACAAAGGTAAAGGGAAAAAATTAACCATGTTTGCTGTTCATATGTCTTGTAATTGGGATGAAGTAAACATCTGTTGAGTAATTTAACATAAAATTGTTTGATAGTGTTAATTTGGAAAGCCAAAACTCTAGCGGGTCCACCAGACCCATGAACACTGGCTGAGTAACAAAAATACGAACACCACACAAGGGTTAAGAATGAAGAAACCTCTGGATTCCTTTTCATTCTCTCATGTCAGTATCCCTACTTTTATACGCTGAAGAAAGACTGCTTGTCATACTTTACGAAGAAGAGGATTTAAATCATCTGCACCTGTCTCTTCCCCCTCACCTGTTCTCATTATAGTTTTCACATTATCCACTCAGTTCTATCATGCCGAGTCTGGCATTGAGACATGGACAGGTGAGCAATCCCCATGATCCCTCCTCATGTTCTCATCACTGCGCCATCCTGTGCCACCTACCAGGTGTGGTGCACAGGCAGATGGAGGCACAGCATCCAACAAATCCAGCAGATCTACCATCGTTTTGATGCTATAAATGTGCCTCATTGAATGGCATCACATGCAACCCGCAGCCAACAAACTCCCCACGCTTTTCATATGCTTGTATAAAACCTCCAGGCTTGTTCGACTTTGTTTCTGTGCTCCTTTAACCTTCTGTCTCTGTCTATTTGAGTCTCATCCAAAAAAGTGGCAAATTCCAGAGTCCCATAGCACCTACTGTCTGTGGTGTATCGGAATCAGGACCTTCTCCCACGATTGCTGCTGTACATCCTTAGTGTAATCTCTCTTTTGCCAACTCTCTTTGCTTTTTTACTCGTTTTTTTCTTTTCTATTCCTCACATTGTCTGTCTCTCTCTCTCTAGTTTACCTTCAGTCATATTTCTCTCCAACTCTGTTAAAGAAGCAATTTTATACATTGTCTGCAGCATGAACATTGCAGGCGCTATACATCATCTCAGTCTACCATGTTTACTACTCACACACAGGGAGTGAGCCTTACTTCCCTGGATGACAGTGATTTGTGGTGCATGTATAAAAGAAACTCATTGTCTACCTACTCTACATGACTGTGCTTGTATATACAGTTTATGCATAAACAGAAGTGTGTACTGCCGCTGGTTAGAAGTGGTACATATCAAGTTTGGCCCTCAGGGAGACTTATATTAGCTACATGCAACCTACCATTCACATCTAAAATAATCAAAAAAAATTGGAGCCGGGCATTCAAAATGTGGCGACTACAGAGAGCAATCAAGACACCCGCTGAGTTTCCCTTCCTCCACCCACTTCTCCCCCTTGATGCTAATCAGCGAGGGAGCTGCTGGCTGTCTGGTAGAGCTGATCTGATTTGAGACAGAAATGCCGTTAGCTAGTGGGAAGAAAAGGCAGAGTAGCCTACACAATATACCATAATCAGAGGAGGCACGCTGATCCAGTGATGGAGTATGAATACCTATGTGCTTGCCATGTATTCTCCTAGAGATAGTTTGGTCAGTATTACACATTCTTTAAAAGTCAAATACAGGGATACATTTTGTCAGTGTCTGAAGTGTATAAATATGGAAAGTGTCAAAATAAAAAGACGAAGATACTAAAAGTACATTAATATGGCTATGAATTAGTTTGTTAATTTGCTCAAATATATGATCAAATAAATTTAGAATTATCTTTTTACATTTTTCACATTTCTTATTACTAAAATTGACATTTTTAACTAATCCAAGTTTTTTAAAAAGTGAATTATTTCATGTATAATGTATAGGTTTCATACTTAGATAGATCTGGTACTTTAACACTGTGCAAAGAGATACTTTGCAGTTTAGTCAGTTATGTATTTTTTATGGTGTAAACCATATTTCAGAGGTCTCAAACTTGAGGCCCGTGTCACCTCTACTTGCTTGACCATATATTGACGTGAAGAAATATAATGCAATTTGGCCCTTGAAGTTACTTTTATTGTTGGGGAGGATTTGTTTGTTCTTGAGTGCAATGTTAAAGTAAGTTCTTTAAAAAGAAAAAAATAATTTAATATGAAGCTAATATCAGTAGAGAGCACAAAGATGTTGAGGAATTGGCTGTATTAGTTCAGTGAGAGAGTCATTTGTAAAGAAAACAATTTTCACTAGAAGTCAAAAACTAATGTCTGCATGTATTTTGTTAAAAATGAACTAAATTACAGCAGAAGTGCTCCACGTGTCTGGCCAGAAAGAGAGTACCAATTTGTTTATTTGGTAGTTCAATCAAAAGTTTCAGTTAGTTAAGAGTGAGAAAAAGAAATTGCGTTCACATTTGCAGTTTTGTCTTATTGTACAGTTTTTGACATTTAAAAAAACCAAAAAAACGCAACATTTTGAGTAATGAAAATGAGATCACGCTGCCAGCAGCGGTCCACAGCTCATTTAAGTTTGAGACTCCTGCCATATATGAAATAATATTTAAGTTTTCTTTTGAAATCAACATTAAAAAAAAATCATTGACAATGACAATCACTATTTTTCAAGAAAAACTGTCAACAATTCGTCGTTTTTGACCTTTTCATTGTAAAGATTTGCTGTTTTGTTTTCTGAGACATGACAAACCAAGTCACCATCTGGGCTCCTGCAGACAGGGACTAGTTTGTACTATTTCATGACAATTTATAGACCTGGCAAATTCTCTGATTAACTGACAATTGAATGAAGTAATCAGCACAATCACAAATTTCTCATCTTTCACACATAAAACAGCAAAATAGATTTTTTTCTCCCCACTTGAAGCTGGACGGGCCAGATGGAAACTTTATTACCTGTCTGGCCTCTCAATTAATTTGTCGATTTATGTTGCAGCTCAGTATCATGATTTAGGGTGGCAAGACTGACACTGAATAACAAACATATTCAGTGCAGGTTTCAGTTTAGTAGTCCACCACAAAAGAGACGAAAACTTGCCTACTGCACACTAAACTGACCAGATCTGCATGAAGCATTTGTATCAAGAACTGGATTCTACTTTAATGATATAAAAAGATCACAATAGTTACACTGCTTGTTAGCTGCTTATTTTAATTAGCAACATTTGTAATTTGGCCAACAAATATTTTATGCAACAAAATTTACAATGATTTTCTCAAATTAAAGCCAACCTAAAAATAAATTTTTAAAAAGTGTAATTGTGACAATTTCAAAAACCTACACATTATTGTAAAATTAAACTAATTCAGTGAAAAATGCCACCTTCAGTTTATACTCCACAAGTCTACATCCCTACTGGAGGGTGTCTAACCTGCTCGTGGTGATGGTTGGAGGTGACCTTAGTCCATGTTGGTACACATAATTATCATTTCCCTAAGGGGGGACCTATGATCAATGAGAGAGTGACCTCACCCTCCGTACGCACCCCTTTGAAAGTCAGATAATAAATTGGTTCATCTCACCTCCCCTACCATCCCTGTTATTTAGAGGGCTATCCAAAGGAGTCCATTACCTTTTTATGGAAAGGAGGTTCATTCAATTTGCTGGCGACCCAATAAGAACTTCTGTATGGATGCATGGCAAGGGGGCTCAAGGGCAAGTGAATTATTCCATTATGCTTAATGTGTAGGAAGGCAAATGCAGTCAAGGCCATGAGGGGATTTATTTAGCCATGTAACCTCTGTTCCTCAGGAAGAAACAATATCTAACTGAACAGGTAAATTCCACACAGCATCTGTCTGCATCCCTCTTGAATATTTATAATTGATAATATTTATTTAGATTAAAAAAGATTAAAACGTGTTAAATATAAAGCGACAGAGAGGTGTACTTGGCTTTGTTAAGCTGTCCAGCTGCAGATGGAAAAAAAAAACCCCATGCCATTATGGTTTGGTACTGCTGGACTGTATGAAGATGTAAAACTTCCAAGCGTTCTGTCCAGACATTCAATTCTTATTTGGAGTTTAAAGTGACAAGTGAATTGAAAAGCATCACAGCCACACCGCCTGAAATTACTGGCTTAATGAAAGAGTTGTCTTATATTTGGCTTAAACCCCATTAAAGGATAATCCTACTAAAAGTCAAAGGTTTTGTTTAAAGGATTCACCATGCAGCATTACCAGCCCGTACGGTGCTAATGTCGAAATAATAAGCGGCATCAACTGTAAAGCGACATACACATATGGTCTTGGATTGATTAGAGGTAATCTGTATATAAACTCAATAAAGTGAATGTAATTCACAGGGTTCACAGTTGTATGGCCATTAAAGCTGATAAACTAATTTCATGCATCGCGGGAAGATTCTATGAAAAAAATATTGTTCAATATATTCAATAATAGCATACCTGTCCTTTAAAGAAACCCAATACCCAACTTTTGTGTGTGTGTGTGTGTGTGTGTGACCCATGTATGTGTTTCTCAAGATATATTTAGACACCTACTAGTTCAATTAGTAGGTTATGCATTGGACAAGCTCTTGCTCATCAGTGCTCTAGCCAGTTATTTTCTTTGAGTTTTGAGTCAGTGTGAAAACAGGAGCCATCAGTAACCATATTTAATGTGTAGGCATACAGAGCATACAGATTTATGAACTATTTTAAGTGCATTATGAAAAGCATTGTTGCTTCATAACATAGCCACACATAGCCAGTAAATATACAATACAAATTACATCTTTCATATTGTTTTCCACTGTACACGACGTATTGGGAAATAAGATATGTTCCAAAATAACCCCGTAAGGAAAAGCCTGTCACATGCTTCAAACATTATTTTGACAGCATATTTTTTGTCACCTTGCTGGCAAACATAGATGTACCCTGAGTGAACTGAAGTACCACCATCACTGAGAAGTGTGCATAGAAATAAACTTGAACCTCTCTTCCTTTTTTTGTCACAGAAATCCTATAAGTACATTTTCCAGAGTGGAAATAACAGCGAGGGAAAGACGAACTAAAAGTGACTCAGGAGTTGAGAGTCCACTCTGTGTTCTCAGGGGAACTAAAGGTTCTGGGGTTTAAAGGAAGGTGAGTCTGATCCTGCAGTATTTTGAGTGGAAGCAGATTATAAAAAACATCAGCAGGTGGATGAAAAGTGACATAAGCTGTATTCATAAAGGGCCATTTTCCACAGTATGGTCAGGAACCGCATACAATTAATACATAACCTTGTCAACGTCAATATGCCTGACTACAGCGAAGATAACTTATGTTATTGATATGAGCCATTGTGATGCACACCAGTAAGTAGATTATTATGAAAAGATTTATCACAGCAGGAAATGTCTGTGGTTACTGCATTTGGTTAGCAATCAGAAGTGAATTTTGAATCAAAGCTGCCATTTGAAACCACTTTCAGATTTAGTTTGTTTTTGGATTATTGAATTGGATTTGAACTGTATGGATGCAGGTAAGTTTAAGGCACCAAAAACCATTCTGCTTTTAGTTCAGTGTTCATATTTCATGCAATAAGGCTGAAAGAGATAACTTCCCATGTTATAGAGCTGGTTTAGGAGATGCCTAGTTTTATATATATGGATTGCTTTCTCCTAAAATTAATGGAACGAGAGCAAAAATCTCAGCAGCAATGCAGCTTTTCAGAAAACATGCCCAGTTTATTTAAAAACCTTCAAAAGGTTTCAAAGTCCAGTTTTGAGTAGATTATTGTTATCAGCAGACCTCTAGCTTCATCTAAATACAATCAGAAAATTGCCCAGATGTGTTTACTTTACAATTAAAAAAAAAAAAATTAGATGTCATTGCAAAACCTTCTCACGTTTCCAAGCAATATTGGACCCCAGGGCATGTGGAATGGGGCTTTAGGGCAGGATCAAAATTGATAGCATAGATTATGACCTGGAGGCGAAGATGGTATATTGCTAAACGGGTATTTAAAAACGACTCCTCCAATCTGACATACTCTCACCTTGGTGGCTGTCAGTCAAACAGTAAGACAGTCTATCAGTCAAGCTGGAAGACTGTCCTCTCGCTTCAAAGTTTATGAGAAAAGATAGGGTGTCTGTGAGATTATTTGTCCTTTCCTATACAGTATTAGCCCCTAATCTCCTGCCTCTCTCGGCCCATTCTCAACAGGATGAGGTGCTGTTAAGGGCACTGACAGATGGAGAGAGGGATAGTGGAGGACTTTGGCAGAGAAGGAGTAAATATGTCAATCACCTGAAGCACTGAGGGGTTTTTCTTGGAGAGGAAGAGAGAAAAGTCAACAAGCCCAAGTTCATTTTCAACATCTATCCATTAA
This sequence comes from Pundamilia nyererei, assembly GCF_000239375.1. Taxonomy (NCBI): domain Eukaryota; kingdom Metazoa; phylum Chordata; class Actinopteri; order Cichliformes; family Cichlidae; genus Pundamilia; species Pundamilia nyererei. The sequence goes on from NW_005187528.1 coordinate 334,486, forward strand.
AGGCCTTCGGATTAATACACCAGAACACATGACCCCTGGATATTTATTATGCAGTGTGAGTTTAAATAAAATGTTTTCCTTATCAGCACACATAGTGGTTTGAAATCACGCGCACCACCTGTATCTAAAAAGCTCTGCATTTCAAAAGCATTTTTCATCAAACTGAATAGCGAGGCAAACGTGCAGGAAATCAAGGACTCAGATAAGTGGATTAAAAATAGAAACTATTCTGCTTTTTGACTTTGACGTTGATATCTACATGCATTAAGTTTGCCCTTTGGCCATCATGACAAGGATTATGCCACCAGTCAGGTTCTATTTATTTACTCAAATCATCTTTTGATAGGCCAACCCCCCCACCTTGGATGAATATATCAAACAGAATGAGGGCGTCCTGTTGTTAAATTGTAGCTGACAGCCTAAGGTTCATCACAACATCTAATGTACTGTGCTGTATTCCATTGCAGTAAGTTCTGAAACAATATTCAAATATAGACAATGTAGGTTAATGTGGAAGCTGATTGGATTAGGCAGATGTGCTTTAACTCCAGTCCTTTGGGACATCATGATTATTGCAAACATGGTTCAGAGTTTTTTCTATTTTAAACCTTTGGATTCTTTGCCAAATGCTCCCTTGGTGTATTGCAAGAAAAGCAAAATAAAAGAGTCAAACTTCTAGAACAGTCTTAATAATTTAGCAGTCTTCCTCAGAACTAGGAACTCATTTAGCTGAGCACAAAAGGCACTGGTGCATCGCCCTGGTCGGATCAAAGGCAAAGCATTAATTCGTGGCTTCTCGTTGTAGTCAGATCTGGTGTTTTATTGCAACTAGATTTCTTTAAACTGTCTTCAGACTCAAAGAGAGTGCTGAGACAAAGCAATTCTATTTCTCCTGCAAGGGCACCGCTGAGCCCAAGTTTAAATTGAATGCCCCAAAATAACTGTTTAATTATGTGGCTATCTGAGAGGCTTTCATGTTTTCCAAATGAATCAGGGGGAGTGTGATAACCGATTCTTTCATCGATGTAAAACTGGAAAAAAAAATGTCTCTCAGCTTCTATCAAAAGTGATAGGAAGCCACTGAAATGAGCTCTTGTGCCAGAGACATTAATTAGATTTCTTATAATTAGGTAGACTATCTTCACATCACCCCGATCTGTGCCAGATAAATTTAATTATTGGGCAAATTCTACTCTACCCGCTCTGTCCATATTTTTACAAGGCAGTTCTTCTGAGGATAATAGATGTCTTCGTTTCTATTGGTTTACTTTCAAGGTGTTTTCAAAGGCAAATTTCCATCACAGCAGGCAATGAATCTGTTTGTGCTGGAGAGATTTCATCTGAATGTTGATAATGACCAGTTCTTTCTGAAGACCTGTTTAAAGTAAGTGAACCGAAAATGGATCAACGAGGGGCATATTTTAGCTTTTGTGACCATGATTACATATAAAAAATTATTTTGTTAAATAATATTCAAATATTGACAGCTCTCCAAGATGCTTCTCGGTTACTTAACCTATACTTGAAATGTGTTTGTCAGCAGACAACTGAGATTACGGGTGTATGGGAACTGTAGTTTTCCATGTATTTTGCACAAACTACTACAGGAAATGAATTTATATTTTTATTTGCATACACAAAGGAAGTAGATATTGGATTCTTAGGGGTACAGCTAACAAATCGTTAACTTAAAACCATAATGGTGAGCCCTACGGTGGAACAGATGGGGATCACCAAAGTTATTAGGACTAACTATCTGACAATTACAAATGCACAAGATTTCGCATGATTTTAGAGTCTTTATTCAGAGCAATGTTTGTATGATTAAAATCTCTGTCATCACACCAGCATTGCCCAAACATATTTAATTAGATGCAATGTGAGTAACAAACATTGAACAGACAGTGAAAACAGCAAAACGATAAAAACTGTGTTTTAGTCAGAAGGTTATTTCCTTCTGCAGAAATTGTTCTGGCCCCTCCCTGGCCTTGTATGTGCATAGATGGTAACCCTGAGGCATGGAGAGCAGCAGCAAACCCCCCTGTACAGAATGAAGCACGAGGCAACGGCAACACAAAGGACATTGATTAAGTTAGTGGAAAAAGAGCGGCTGAAGTGGAGGTGGTTTGCAAATCAGCATGCAGAAATATAGCAAGAGCAGCTGCACCACTACAGCTTAAATAGCATGTCCAATACACAAGATCGGCCAAAAAGATATGCAGACTGGTATCGGCTGAGCTATCAGCTGACGTGGGCTGGCACTGCAATGAGCTGATCTTCCAAGATCTCCCAAACTAATGTTAGGCTCACTTTTAAGATTTCTATTAATATCCTGCAAAGTACCATCTCATCAAGTCTTAAATCTACTCAAACAAACTGAGTCACTGACTGAATGAGTCAGCATTGCATTTGCTAAATGGCATCTGCAAAGTAATTTCTGCACTCATGGTATCCAGAGCCACAGATTCCCTTACACTGACCACATTTAACAAATGTCCAATGACTGAGCATTTAACAAGGCTATTACTAAACTTAATTAAGGAAATAAATGAGCCATTCCCAAGAACCCGAGTGACTCAAATACCAATCTCATGGTGTCTGGGTAGTTTGCTGATGTCATGTAAAAATAATAACTTTCCCGAGTTATCTTCTATAGTCTGAAAATAGAAAGTTGCACGACTGACTCACCATTTGCTGAAATCATTTCAGATTGAAAGATCATTCAGTTGAAGTGTGAACGAGAAAGCCAGATAAGATCTCTCTTTGTTTATGCTTGTTTTTTTGTTTGTTTTTAACTTTGCGTTGTCATTTGAAGAAATGATTAGAAGATGATGTTTTTATTCCAGAAAACAAAACTGAACTATTAAATAGTCTAAAAAAAGACGAAGGTATCCATCTATCTTTTCATCTTCCCATTTCTTCGTGAAAGACGAAAATTTTGACTCCACTCTCTTGCATGTCTCTCTTACTTCGGGAACAGCGACAAACCTGTCAGCTCCATTTGTCCTAATCAGTTCTCAGTAAGATGAGCTGGTTACTGCAATGTCAGTCAGAATAACACTCACAATAGGAAGTAGCACACTGGCAAGATAGGTTTTTGAACAAGCCCCCTCTGCACGACTTTCTACTCAGCTTCACTGTCACTCTTTGACCTTGTTACTGACCTTGACATAGTTTCTACTGCTCTGAATCAGCCTCTTGCTTTAGTATTCCTGATCTATACTTGTTCAATATGTCATTAGAGACTGTGTGCCTCTGAAATCTGCCTTGAATCTCTATAGAGCAGCTTCACACATTGCAGTGTAAAACATGCCATGAGAGCTAAAAGCCAAATGTACACTGTAACTAGCCTAGTTTTAATTTAAAACAAACGAACAAACAAAAACAGCAGCAGTTTTGAATATTTGGTATATTTGATGGCTCCAGTTATTTTATTTGACGGCCTCGCTCCTTTTGAAGAGATAAACACATTTAAAAAATATAATAATTACTAGTAGAAAGCTAAAGGGTGACACTTGTGTAAATTTGAAGCATAGTAGTATTTTTTATTAACTGTAGATGTCTTGATGCATGCTCAATCATCCAGGTAAGTACATATCCAAAAGTTGATTCTGTTCATCTCAACGTAGCGCTTTCAGTGGGAGAAACGTTTCATCACTCATCCAAGTGACTTCTTTAGTCTCAACTGACTGCAGGTTTCCTCAAGCTTATAAACAGTACGTTTGCATAATGACTGAAACTAGCACCACTCAAGGAACAATGGGCTGGGAGGTCAGTTAGCTGAGACTGAAGAAGTCACTTGGATGAGTGATGAAACGTTTCTCCCACTGAAAATGTTACGTCCAGATGAACAGAATCAACTTTTGGATATTAACTGTAGATGTTCCTGTAGCTATTCTATAGCTAATTTAACTTTGTAAAAACTTATTGTAGATGAGTGAATGGCACCCCTACCATGACCAGTTAACTTTATGATTGCTTGCTTTCTGTTAAAAAGCTCTTAAGTTTGACCCATACAGTCCTATGTAGAGGCAACTCTCCTTTGTTGGGTACTCTGACAGTGGAGGAAGGTTAAGTTAAGAAAAGGTTAAGATAACGGATAATGCGGATAATTCTCATACCTTCTATCTGTGACAGTGCTAACCTCTGAAGGGTGCTTCATTGTCTGTGACACTGTGTCCTTACACTACATTAAAATCTTCCCTAGAGGAGCTATAACTGCACTAATGACTAGCTGTTATACACTGGGAGTGTCTTAAAATCGGGAAACACTGCTATTGATCAACAATCTGGTCAATCCTGACACAAAATACAGTAATTTTACTGCTTAAAGGTGCTAAAAAATAAATTACTACTTAAAAAGAAAGCAAGCAGCAAAAATGAATCCTAGCTAATCGGCACAAAAGACTACCTTGTTTTAAAAAAATATTATTAGTATTTTGTTATTATGGCTATATATTGAACCGTTCAATAGCATAATGAGGCTAAAGGGCTGAGAATAATAAACTGGAATCATGAGAGGTTTAGTTGTATCTTATCTTAAGGCAGACGTATTTGCTGTTTGAAAAGGTCATTTCTTTGACTGACATGTGCAAAAGCAGCTAAAAACAAACATTTCAGATGTGATGCAACTTCACAGGAACGTTTCTGAAAATGATCTACGTATAAAGCAACCCTGTCTTTCACCTTGCTGAGAAGTTTCATAGTTTTTAAACCTCTTGTCATTTTTCAAGTCACGGGGTGACACCAAAGGTGAGAGCAAGGCCGTGTGAAGGAAATAATGTGGCGAGCCAATTAATTCCTGCGCTACCATCTCTGATTGCATTTGTGACATCAACACTGCCACAGTTTGCACCCTTAACCCTGCATCAGTTATGCAAATGGTGGCAATTTCACATGACTGGCAGACCATCTTACTGAAATGAGGATGGGCAAGCAGCAAAAATGAAAAATGGAGGAGGAGGCTGAGACATGGGAGCCACTCAGCCTTGAAATGATTTAAGTGATGAGAAGTTGACTTTGATAAGTTCGCATTTTAATAATGAATACAATGACTGCTTCGGGGCTCCAGTTACAAAGAAGTAGCGCACTCGGCACAAAAAGAAAAAGACCAACGACGCTGATGGTCAGTCCATGTGAGACGAACCTTGAGTTTGTTTCTGAATGCCTTTTGTGTGAATCTGTGTAGATCTACAGTAAATAAGAGACTCCTGGGATGTTTTTAACACCAGAGTTAAAATTGCTTCTAGAATAAAAGGGAGCTTTGGCCTGTTATCCAGGATTTTTCAGATTTTCCAAAATGGCAACTCTGGCATATGCATACATATTTAATGAGGCTTTTGCTTCAGTGCGATTTTAGAGAGAGAGCGATTTCTGCCTACCGTCATTATGAGTGATTGCACTACCTAATGGCATGTTCCAGTTGGATGTGGTAATAATCTGTCTACCCCTGAAGCACCACTGATGTTATTATGATCAGCTGTTGTATATTCAGAACCTGTCACATTATATCATTTAGACTGAGGGTCTTGGAGTTGTGCTAAAACTGACAATTTTTTCATTATTGATCACCCTGGCCTGTGTCTGCAAATAATGTTTTAAAAAAAAGGGATAGAGTTGCAGTAATATTCACAGACAAATGTATTTTATTCTATTTTGTCTTTTTTCTTTGACGTGATATATTTGAGAAGCTGCAAAAAACAAATTATTCATTTTAAAATAGTTACCAGTTGATCAACTAATCAGTTGATTGACTAAATGCCTGAGCTGTGGTTTAGGGTTTGCTAATATCAGAGTATATTTAGAAAAAACACTCCATTTCCTTTCAGGTAAATTTTGGCAGTAGTGAGACTTCAACAAGAATTCTCTGGTATACTGGTGTGCATCCATGCACATCACTTGTGAATTATTTGATTAATACTAAGACGGTTTCTGGTCACGCGTTTTTTGCCAGTGGTACAACTTTTTAAAAGAAAGATGTAAATAAAATACCAAAATCAGATTTAACCTCCTAGGACCTGGTGTCCACACATATGGACATCACATTTTGGGTTGTATAGACAAAAATATTACATTTTGCTCTACAAGGGCCTGATATCCACTTACGAGGACGTTATACTATCAATAAAGTGAATGTCCTCATATGTGGATCTCCTTTTTCTCAGAAACAAAAATTAGGAAAAAAAAAAAAAAAAATCTGGTAATTCTTTGTTTTTACATTCATCAGGTCGCAATCAGCCCAAATAGCAAAGAGAAATTAAAAATGCATGCCATGAAAGAGTTTGGGTCTTACGAGGTTTATGCACTTCCATCATAAAAGATCATACATTAAATGACTAACCACTTCAAAAATAATACACCATGTGCATGGATCTATAATATGCAGACCATGTGAGCAAGCAGTTTGTGACAAACAATAGAGAGAACACTAAATACCAAATTATCACAGGATATTACAGTCACTGGGAATTCATTGTTTTCCATTTCAACTCCACTGAGTAATTACGTATTTAAAAAAAAACTGCACATGACAATAGCACTTTCACATATATTGCATTAGTAAGCCTTTGCTCACTTACACTTTACATCTGTTTTTGTTTCTCTTTATTCTGTTTGCTGCGGGCAAAGTGATTAGCAGTTAAAGTTGAAAGTTGACTCATACCTTTTACATGTTCAGGGAAATCTCTGGTTTGTGAAGATCTAATAGGCTGTAATGAGCAAGCCGTCCCTCTCTCAGTACCACGCTCATTGGTAATGAATTGCTCAAAGGAATAGGTCATCTCTTACTGTCTGTAAGATTTACTACTGTCCATTTCAACTTGAGCCAGTAGAGGACAAAGGAGCGTTTCACCCCCCTCTCTCATCGGCTATTATGAGTTTATTCAATGCTGTACATTATGTGCCTACATATAATTCAATTCCCTTTGGCCACAACTCAAGAAAGGATTTCTATTCATGGGCTGGAATATGATATTCAGTAAAATGTAATAACCTTTGCTGCTCCAGTGTCCTGAAATGGACAATCTCAAAATGTCACTCACAGAGTCTGCACTTTTATTTCCTTCCTTCTCGCAGTCTTTCTTTTGTCCTTCCCTTTCCTGCTTTTTTTCTGTTCCAACAGAAAGTCATTATATCCTTGCTTCACGCTACTGTTATATTGATTTCTATCACCTTTATTATTACAAATAATAACCATTTCTCCTTTTCATTTCTCATTTTACCCCCTTGCCTCGCTCCATCTTTCTTTCTTTTACAAACAAGTCAATTACACAAAGTGGCTGCATTCAGTGACTCTACACGGCATGTGCTTTTCACATAATGCCGTATACGTTTCGGTAATGTAAGAAACTAGAAGTTAATTTTTGCCCTATACAGCATGATTTGCTTTGACGCTGTTGTGTACTTGCTCCTCAATGTCAACAAAGGATACAGCATCTTCTCTGAAAGCCTTTGAAACAAAGCTCAAAGTAAGTTGAGTCAAAACTTTTCTGTTTTTGTTACCACCTCAAATAGATTCAAGAGGCCAGAACATTACTGAGCCATAGATAAAGATAAGGAACATCTAATTAACTTATTAACTTTTTGTTCTTAAAAAAAAAAAGAGCAAAAAGCAAAAATACAAACAAAATAAAAACACATGTGATCAGACTCAAAGTAGACGTATCAACCAAAGCACTGAAAAATAATTTGCTTTTTTAAAGGAGAATTTACAGATTTTACATTTCAGACATTTTTGTGCATTGCTTATAATTTCCCGCCTTTATGTTTCCATCTGCTACATTTATTCTTGCAGAGCCTGCACTCGGCAAACTGACAAAATCACAAGCACATACTCCAACACACATCTTGTGAACAAGCGACACAATTTACTATGTTAATGGACTTAAATGCCATGAGTCTTTCTAAATGTCAGTGCACTCGATTTTAACATAAAGTAAGTGAGGCAGGTGCAGAATGGATCCATATTACTCCAGCTCAGTGTATTTTGTGCTCGTAAGCAGTCAAATTTCTAATCAGCAAGACAGAAACTTTCAGATTTGTTTTTTTGTCTGTTATCATTATGGAATTAAATCAATTCAAGCATAAAAACTTGGGCTCAAACAAAATCAGTTCCCCCTTCTGTGCTGTTGGAGCAGCAAATTTCCCTTTACAGCATGACAGATTACAGTCTTGCCTTATGTTTTACCCATGCTTATTGAACCTCTACATCTTTGCATAGCCTTAATGAAATATCTATTGTTGTCGTTTTGTCAGCCCTGAGAGTGGGAAAGTAGGCTCTTACAATTACTTTAGAACAATTTAGAAGATGAGTGCAAACATTTTGTGTGGCTTCTGTTGCATCTTATCATTCATTCATTCATTTGGATCCACTAAATTTTAACTTAACTCTACCTTTTTTAGTATTTAGCACCATTTACAAGTAAAAATGCACTCTTGAATGTTTTATTATTGGAACAAAGATACAAATTTTTTCCTCAACAAGTATAAACACACAGGGATAACTACCCAAAAAAAAAAAAATCAATTCTAAGTATTCGTAATTAAAGAGTATTTCTGTGTCTTGTGTTGTTAAGTTTCTATTCACAGGAGTTTGCCACAATGGACAAATCTGCATATTTGATTTGACAGATTGTGATTTGTGTCTCCTGTGACTCTTAAACCAGGGATCTTGTATCTTGGTGATGAACAGATTTAAATTAAATATGTAATTTAAAAAGAAACATGCTCTATGTCATTTACTGGTGAACCAGTCATTTTAGCACAAAAAAAACCCACTTGAATTTTGCCTTTCTAACTAAACATTTATTCCCTGAAAAACTAGAAAAACAATTCTCGACTGCATCAAATCACAATCATAAAAATGCACAATTCAGGATATGACACAGTAGCCAGCAGCTACAGGAGGGAGGGGTGTGGGTGGCATTTTCCAAGCAGAGGAGTTGCCACAGTGGGCGAACTGTGATCCCTAAAGGGAAAATTTCACAGCATCTCTGAGATGATGTAAAGGGTTAACACTCGGCTCTTTGCTTTCATCTTAAAAATGATGCTGTTGCTGTTCAGCTTTGAAGGACTTATCATGTCACTCCCCCTCCTCCCCGTGTTATATGTCAACCTCAATATGTTCTCTCATTATATACCTACATGTGTTTTCATGTGTGTGGGCACCTGGACATGCGAGTTTATTTTTTTTGAATGTTTTGTACTAATGAGGAAAGAATATATAAACACAAGTGGAAGGCCGATCAGAAATACATTTGTACTTTCTCAAGGTTTAAAGCAACTGTTAAGGTGCCGCCAAATCCTTGGCACGCCTGAACAGACCAAAGGGCCAAATCGAAACTAAATTGTCCTTCCTTGTGTTCACGGTCTTTATAACCGCTAGTTCAAGATTTCATAATCAATTCTTTAAAATTGAACTTCCTTGCTGAACAAACTTCCCGCATTCACACATTTATCTAAACTGTCTGCATCACTCTGTCACCGCTGCTGTTGCTCTTTTCAGTTTTATGTTATTTCTGTTCATGTTACAGCCACCTCTTTTATTATCTTCATGTTGCCTGTCAGGCATGGGGAGCAAGACAAAGAACAAGATGAAACAGCAATAATAACACCATATACTGATTCTGTTTAGGTATGTTCCTTTTCACTGCTAGGCTCTTGATGCCTTTGGGGGTTTGAAGAACTCACTCACTACATACAATAATAATAAAAAGGCATGCGTGCATACAGTACGTGTGTGTGTGTGTGTGTGTGTGTGTGTGTGTAGGTGTGTGTGTGTGTGTGCATGGACACAGTGCCTTGAAGGGTTCTCAGTAGCTTGATCCCCTGATTCATAAACTCGAATAAACACACAGTCTTACATCATTTTATGGAGTGTGTCTATGGGGACAAAAAATGACACATTTCCTGGACTCAAATATCAAAGGGTCTTTTGAGCTCTCTGTTCAAAGTGCTGCTTTCAACCTTTATCTCTATCATGCTTACACGATATTAAACATCTATCACAAGTTAGCACACGAGTCCAGCTGTAGTCAGGCACAATCGATAGGTGTGTCATTATAGCTAAACTCATTTCTCACCGCTGCGCTGTGCCTTTAAGTTGCCGAGATGAGGATGAAATTTGGAAATGTCAAAGTGAGCTTTAAAAGCCAGAAATATCACCTTTGAAGTAATTGTTGGGTCATTGGCATTCATCAATAACACCTTCAGACTCCCCAGTGATATATTACAGCCATTTTTTGCTGTAGGCCAGTGAATATATGTCTCATTCGACTTTTAAAGTGGCACTGTTCTGAATGCCAGTTTTTTGGGGGCCTGTTGATAAAGTGAGCAAATTCTTTCATTACTTCAGCTTACACTCAATCCTTCACATTTACTATTAAAACAAAATATGATCTTGAAGCTTTACATTTTTTTACTCCAGACTGTACCCCGGGAGACAATCTGAAGCTTTCAGCCCAGGCTCCCTTCCTCCAATCAGGGGAGGGGATTGCGGTGAGGAACTATTCCTCGACACCAACTGAGGTGTTTTGGTGAGGTGAGGGGTGCATGACCGAAAACCTAACCTCAACCAGAATGTATCCAGCCTCAGGCCACGTCATGCCTGGAGAAGACCCTGGACAAACTAGCATGGATGGATGAATGGATAGATAGCGCAGCAGTACGTTTAAGGGATTAGACCTCTGTGGGTTATTTCCACTATGGATTTCTTATGGCCACTTAATGTAAAAATTATATCAGTAAATATTCTGTATAACTCACTACCTCCAGAAAATGCATGTGGAGGTGTATCCCTTTAAGAACTGGTGCAATTTTTTTTAGATCCTTCTTACTTCAGAGCTACATATCTCATGATGCATCCAGGTCCAGAAGGAGAACTACACAAAGTGGCAAGGAACTACAAACAGAAGTTGGCACTAATGCAGCTAGAAACAGTTTGCCAACCAACACTACACAAAAAAACAAGAACGCAGTGCTAACTACTCAGTGTTGATGTGGTACCTGTGTGGTGCAATAGCATTAGATGCTGCAGTACAAACAGGAGAAACATGCAGAGCTCAGTCGTCAAAAATTCGGCTTGGAACTCGTTGATAAATAAATAAACAAATAAATAAATAAAAATGAGATGAAGTCCAAACTCCAAGCCAGGAAACTCTAGAGTAAGACATCTCAACTATACAGAACTTTGAGGACCTGTTGAATATTTCCTAGTGAATAACATTGTGGTTAAATAGCAAACAGGCTTATCTATATATCTTAGGAAGAGCAGTGAGTGACTTTTTTTTAACTTCTCTCCACCTTTAACAGTGTTTATCTTTTTTCTTTTGTTTTATTATCATCTAGTTATTGTCACTCATGGCCATAGTGGCTGCAGTTAAGCTTCAATTTTAATGGGCCTCAAAATGTCCTCCTTCCTGAAACTATTCTGTACTTCTCCCTCCCTAGCCCAACTCCTGCAGGCTATTATTTTCTCACAAAAGGTAACTGCATTGACACAAATCCTTTCTGAAACATTCTGTATTCCTTGAGTGAAAATAGGATGCAATAAGGCTTTCTATATGCTTTTTTTCTTTTTGGTGACCTCAACTAAACAGTGCATCAGTTTATGTGGTTCAAATGGTTATTTAATTTGCTTATTCACATGAGAGATTTTTAATTCCTCTGGAATTATTTTGATGCTTTCTAAATAGTTCAGCACTACTTGGGAAAAAGGGGAAGTTCTGTACATTTTAGTATTTATGAAACCCTTTTTAAATTCCATTGGGCAAACTCAAAAAGGCTTCTTCCTGAAGACCTCATGTTTTCATGAGATTTCTTCACCCTATTTCATAGCGAACGCAAAGCAATTCATCTGCCAGTAACACGGCCAGCACCTCCTGTCTTAAACATGAAGGTGTTATTTCTTTCCAGTCTACGGTTTTGATTTTAGAGACAGATATTTAAAAAAGTTAATTACAGAACCTGAGAGACAATAAATCTATCATACATGCCTCTATTTATTTAAAGTTAAAACTTGCAGAATTGTAACAAATGTTCCAGCCATCTATTAAAAAGCTAAGAAGGTAGACTTTTTAGATTTGGTAACTTTTTACAGTTTTCTCACACATTTATATTTGTCATATTTTTTTTTATTTTCCCCTTGTATTTGAATCGATTAAAAATCCAATTTACCAATGAACCTTTCTGCTTTTTTTTCTCAGCCCATGACGTAAAAAGAGGCGAGAAACGCGCTGGAATAGTGCATCAAGTGTGAAGCTGCAGAAGGTAGATTGGTTCAAATGGATTTTGGAGTCAGTATCAAATGGGAATCCATTTTGGTGATAAGTCCGATTCCTGCCTGGGGAGCTGGCATCATCTCCCGCTCTCTTGTCAGCATGCTTCAGCAGCCGCATCCTGTGCTCTGAGTAATATGACACAGACACAGAGAGACCGAGTTAACACACACTGAAAAGATACTAGGAGAGGCAAGGACAGAGATACTGATGCGAGGAGAGGAAGACAAGTCGGGTAAAGATACTCTGCAATGAGGAGAGCGGAAGAACAGACACAGATGTACAACGGCAGACAAACCCCTCGTCCGTCACTAAATCATGTTTGTCATTCTCACAGAGAGAAGAAGAAAGAGAGTGATGCCTCGTCCCAAGGGGAGCTGTGACTGTTACTCCTTGATGTTTTCCAGACTCTACAGTATATCCTGTATTTATTCATGCTCCCTCTCTGAGCATTATTATTCCTGTATTTGCTTAAATGGGCGTGGATGCTGTAAGCATTCTTGCCATAGCAATTTAAATCTAAGACATTTTCTTTAGCAAATTGTGCAATTCCAACAGCCAGGAGGTGGACACGCAAACATGAAAAACTCTGAGAGGCTACAAGCCGTCAGACAATCACATGCTATGAACAAACAGCCACTTAATCAAAACAATTTTGAAGAGAAAACAATGACAAACAATATAATTATAACCCGAACTGCCGCTTTATTACAGACAACAGAACGAGCCCACATACTTTAACTCTGCATGTGAACTAGACCAGTGAATCTGTTGAACGAATATCAATTGTTATCTTGTAAATATGCCTGTATCAATCAGGTGTGCAAGAAATTACAGTGCTGGAATTACAAGCATATAACTTTGTAAACTGCAGTCAGTTTGGTCTAATGATCACATCCAGCCACAGACCAACTTTTCATTTTGCAGTTAAATTGCAGTCCACACAATGGCAGAGGTAGACTTATCATATTTCACCAAATCTGGAAATGCAACCTATTGACAATGAGAAAATGCGCATTTTGTTTAAGGATTTGTATTACATTTAAGTGTTAAGTGTAATAAAACTGACCAGCAATGACACATTTTCTATTTTATGTGTTTTCCAGCTTCTTAAATTCATGGTATGGTTGTGTCATGACCAATCTGAGAGGTCAAAACCCAAGGATATGTAAATGCTACTGTTTTTCTGTCACTCAGAAACTACTGTTTCAGCCTTAGATGTAGATTTCAGACCGCACCCGACCCCAGTATTAATGGCATAATAAAAACAAAACAAAACAAAAACACATTAAAGAAGCAGAAGAATTATTGAAGTATTTTAAAATCCAATATTTTGAGTTGTATTCAAACTTAAACTAAAGTTTTGAGGCTGCAGTTAGCTTGCATTGCATTCTGTTTAAAAGTGTTCCTGTTATTTTGTCCATCCTGCTGTACGTTCCCACCGGTGCTGTCAGTGTACAAGCCCCTCCAAACACCCTTTCTCTCTCTTTCTCGTTAAACCAGCATCTGCTGAGGTAAGAGGCCTGAAACCCCCAACCACACACGCATACACACACACCCACACATACTCACACTTCACCCCCTCCCTTTCTTTGCAGTCTCTCAAGCTTGCCATCTGCCACAGAGTTGGACAAGACCCCACTAATATGGCAGCCACACGCACGCACATACACACGCATTACGAGCTTCCACCCTTATTTCAAATCCTCACAACCGCTGAAAAAAACTGCAGGGACACACATGATCGCACACGTATACACACACTCGTGGTCACACGCTATACAACATTAAGTTAGGCATGCTGCATTTTTAATCAGAAGCCCCCACGAGCAACACAGCTTGCAGGGTCATAATGGTTTTGAGACAAACCCTACCCCACTGCATAGAGCTGGTGAACTCCTCCCCTCTTCTGTGTGACTGGCCTGGAGAAGAGGATAGAGGGAGGACAGAGGGACAACAGCGGACTCTAATCACTCCTCTGTGGCTATCTGGCTCCTCCAGCATTTTATTTCAGGAGTTACGGGAGACAGTGAGAGAGAAAGAGGCGAACAGAGAGGAAAGACTAGGATGCCACGAACAGACAGAGACTCGTGCCGATTGAACATGAGGCATCACCCTGTGGCTCTCCCTCAGTCTCTTCTCTTCTTTCCATCTCTGCTTGTTGTACATAATGCCCTCTCGTACTCACTGCAATTGTTCATCACCCCCCAGTTATCCACAGTGAATAATAATGTCTCCTCTTGGAGAGAAAGAGGCAGAGGAGCAAGCCTAAGGCAATGCATTCTGATGGTCTAAGCGTTCCCCAGTCACCCTATGCCTGGGCAAAATCAACAGTGCGGTAGGAAGGGAGCTAGGATGTCCTGCATCCATATTCTCTGGGTGTTGCATTTGTTTGTTTTGTTTTTCTCATTATTTACAATCTGTATCACCCAAGCCAAACTGTAAATATACACAGAGACAGGGCGAGAGACAAACTCTGGACAACGGGGACGCTGCCGTTGTCTTTCACAAATAGACCCAGACGAATTAGCAACATTATGTCTTCTCTGTGGGGACATTTGCTCTCGCCTGCCCCTGCCATGCCGCCATCATCATCACTGTCACCCGGACGGAGCCCGTGGAGGGGCAGAGCCACTTGAGGAAAGCTTCTTTCCTGGTGAAGCTAAAGTTGAATAGACAGCTGGGCCCCGCTCCAGAGTCTCCAGCTATTTCAAAAAGGCTGCTCAGTTCACAGCAGCCAGCCACAATACATTTCTTTCTTTCTTTCTTTTTATGAGAGCGCATTCAGTTTGCTTCTAATTTATTTTGCCAGGTTCCCCAAATAGACTTGAATCTGTCATCTGCACCAGGCTATGGTTGACTGACAGAAAAATTGTGACTACAATTATTTGGTTAGATTGCAGAGCTGGGGCACAGCGGAACAAATGCATATTTGATCACTTTCTTATAATAAAAAGTCTTTTTTTTAATCCATATCCTACAAGCCAATAAAATCTTTTATATCCAAGCCATATGCAGTATTACGGTCCTGCTGTAATAGAAGCCATTAAGGACACATTATTTGATTCACTGTGTCTTTCGCTTGCCTGTGCCAATGTAGGATGAAATGGGCCATTCTAATCCTCATTAACATAGCTAATTTCACATAAGAGAAAGTTGATAGTGGGTGTCAAAACCATTCAAAGGTCACCCAAGCAAGCTACACCATTTGACAGATAAGTATATCCATGTGCCCGTGGCTCTCTGTATGTATGTTTGAACATTTATTCCATTTGTACGTGCCGTTTCAGTTGAAGCAGGGTAACCTCCTCTGATAAATTTGAGAAATAGGCAAAGCAGACAGAACAGTGCCTGATAACATAGATAAAACTGTCAAAGCTAGCAGATGATGGTTGATCATGCAGACAGGAGCAAGGATGGGACAAAAACAAGAGAGCAGAGATATGCAGGAAAAGGGCATCAGACATTCATCCTCCCCTGAAGGCTTTAAGTGCTACAGCTAACCTTTGGTCGAAGGGATGAAAAGGGGGAAGAAAATGTCTAACATGTTGCTCCTTTAACGGAGGCTCTGGCACAGCGCCATGTCACAGGGGGACGAAAGGACAAGTCTGACATTAAAAGCACAAAAAGTGCATTCACGTGACCTTTAAAGGGGTCAGATAATTGAACATCAAACTCTTCAGGCCAGCTGTGTTTGGCTGCGTGACACATGTGGCTGCATACATTAGTGGAGAAAGATCATCCAGATGGCTGGGTGATAAATCAATAACAAAGGCATGTTTGAGCTAGGCTCTTACACGACCTCTTTATTTGCTGATTTGCTGATGTACGGATCAAAAAAATGTCTTGGCAGGTGTAATTTCGCACACATGTTGATTACACAGCTTTTTCAGCTTTCTGTATTACACATTTATCTGTATCCTTACAACAAAAATAAATCCAGGTGCCAGGCGATTAATTAAATGTCTTTGACATTTATATTTTTAAGGCATGTTCTTCTAGAGGAAACTGTATGAACTGGCACTTCTTGTATTTAGAAAGATATGTATATAAAATTAAAGGAAAGTGTGCATCAACTATATCAGCAATAGCTCCACAACCATGTGCTTACAAAGTTTAGGGTTAAAGAAAAATGAGAAGCTTGAGCAAGCGTCCACGTAAGCTGCTGAAGTAATGTAGAAGTAAATACTGCAAACCGTAGATACTTACTCAGTCACTCTCCTACTGGCGGTGATGCTAGCCACAATGACACTCTCTGGTCTTGGGGTGGCCACAGCCTTGAAAGTCCCTTTCCAAAACTTCTCAAAGAGCTGCTTCTCTTCCAGCTGGAAGGTGGTAGTGCTTCCCTGAGATCCCAGGGACAGCGAGGCGCCACAGGGACCAAGCTGGAGTGAACGTGGGGGCTGCATTTCTGCTTCTTCGCTCCAAACTGAATCACCTTCAGTCACTCACCCGACAGTCTCCCTTCACTCTCATACAAACGTGCGCACACACGATACTGGTTGTTGCTCAGGAACTGTCCAAGTACTGAATCAAACCGAGCAGAGTGCAGCAGATGCTTTGCTCCGTCTTCTCTTCTCACAGCAGCAGGTCAATGTGTCAGCGCGTCTGTCTGCTCTTCACTCTTGAGCGGGAGCGTGCGGAGAAGGACAAAAGCTGACCCTCTCCAACTAGAGACCGGGTATTGTTCTCCCAGATGAGGAGGGGTAATGGAGATTGTGTTTCTCTCTCCGCCTCTCCTCTTCTGTCACATCTGCTGCTCTTTGGGATGGGGTCTGGATTGGGTTTGGAAGCCAGAGCGCTCCTTTTTTTCCCTTTCGTCAGCTTCACACAAAATTAGGCATTCCTTGACAATAGATGGAGCATGCTTCAGTCGTGAGAAGTGAGAGACCTTGTGCTTTTCTTGCTGCTAGAGTGCAGCGTTTTAGTATAGAGATAATTGTGCGCCCACGCGCACAGGCTGAGGGTTGAGCGGGTGTCGAGGCAAGTGTTGCGGCGTGTCTGAGGGCAGGCGTATCTGTAAGTTGGAGAGTGGGTATGCCAGAGTGTGTGAGTGAAAATCGAGTGAGAAGCTCAGCTGAGAGTGGGTTGTTTTGTGTCTCTCAGCATGTGACGTCAAAATTGGGGGCTGGACACTGAGTAAAGGGGACATCCTCCGTCATCCTCTCTCACTCCCTCGCTGTGGTACTCTCACTCTTCTAAACCCTTGATTAGATTCACTTTTCATTTTTTTCTCTCTCGCTCCGTTTCTTTTAATCTTTCTGTCTCTCTGCTTGTATTTCTCCTTTCCTCTCTGTCTTCCCTCCATCTTCCTTTTCCCTGTGCTTTCTATTAAATACATTTTGGGTTTTTTTAAACCTACAAGAACTAATCAGTTAGACCATAAACAGAAAATAAATCCAAAATTGTTCGTAAATAATTAAAAATGAATTATTAAGCTCATTTAGTATAGTTTTAGTCTTGGACTCCACCAGAGTAACTTTACAAATAATCCTAACGTATTTTATACTGAGCCTTGCTGTAGCCCCTGAGTTTACCCACTGTCAGCATTTGGTAAATGGCAAATGGACTGATATAAATATATAGAACAATTTTCTGTTCTAACTGAGCACTTAAAGCACTTTTTACCAAAAGCATGAATGTGTTTCTATAATCTTTTGTATTTTGAATATGTAATTACTGATATATCTACTAGTTTTTATTATGTTGCAAACAGTGTAAGTCTGTCTTTCTTA
>NW_005187528.1:352517-356634 GCF_000239375.1 Pundamilia nyererei
CACACACACACACACACACACACACACACACACACACACACACACACAGACGATTGTCTCGTCAGTATCTTGGACAAAAGGCCGAGGTAATCAACATAATAAAAGGCCTGGCTCAGTGAGGACCAGCCGGAGCATGTGGCTGACACAAACTTCCCCTCGGGGGTTTAAGCTTTTTCCCTACCGTCACTTACCTCCTCCTCTCCTCTTTAGTCTACTTCTACACGACACAGAGCACAGAGGCACAACTCAACAACCCCCTCCCCAGCTCTCCCTTCTTTCTTCGCTCTTCTCTTCTCCACTCTGTCTCTAATGCTGCATATCATCTGCTGGTTGCCATTGCTGAGGACTCTGGAAATCTTCGAGGGGATTACAGACTACTACAGGGATGCCACCCTGTTTATGCTACAACAGAAAACTCAGTGTAATACTTTAAAGGATATATCCTATTTATAGACTTTTGGAATTGCTTGCAGACTTTAATGTGATAGAGCGAAGCTCACTCATGCACCAACAGCTTTTATGTACACAAATTTAACTTTTATTACTATGCTTTTTCCTCAATATTTTCACATTTTTAGCAGTATATATATTTCCAAGGAATTTAAGATGGTGTTTACAACATTACTAAGATGTTTCATTTGAGCACATTAGACAAGGACTGATGGGGTTGTATAGTGGTAAGCAAGAGGGTCCTGGTTTGCACCTGCTGGCAATCTCGGGCTTTTTTGTGTGTTCCTTCTGTGTCTGTGTGGGGTCACTTTGGGTTCTCTAGTTTCCTCTTCTAGTCCGAAGACATGCATGTTAGGTTAAGTGGTGATTACAAATTTCGTTTGGGTGTGAATGTGAGTGTGTATGGTTGTCCATCTCTCTGCATCAGCCATGTGAGCCTGGTTCTGCCGGAAGTTTCTTCCTGTTAAAAGGAAGTTTTTCCTTCTCACCATTGCCAAAGTGCTTGCTCACAGGGGGTCATATGACTGTTGGGTTTTTCTCTGTATCTATTATTGTAGGGTCTACCTTACAATATAAAACACATTCAGGCGGCTGTTGTTGTGATTTGGTGTTATATAAATAAAACTGAATTGAATTGAATTGAGAGACTGCCATCCTACTGATCTATCCCTGTTATGACTGGTGGGATAGGCCCCAAACATCCTAAAATGAATAAGTGGTTATATATACGCAAATTGTAAATAAATTGTACAGTTCTTATTCCATGACGCATGACAAAACTGAAATAAATACAGAAAAATAGCCCTTTTGTGTTCCCTTTTGAACTTTACTGTGGAAGATTTTATATTTATAATATAAAGAATTTGGTAAGGTTTCTTTGCAGACAGGCTTAATTGTCCAAAGTTAACTTTGCATTTTAGAGTTTCAATAGTTCACTAGATATCTATTTACTCTTCTCTTTGGATACCACTTCATTTGAAAATCTAGGTGTCAAATCCATTCACACAGCTGATTCCAGATTCCAAATTAATCTGCTCTGCTTGCCTCTAACAAGGTGTTTCGCTCTAAGCTGTGAACAAGATGTCATAAACACAAGTTTTGTCTCGCTGTGCTGACTACATTGTCGTGTGAACCTTCCATCTTTTCTCTGATCAAGAGTTGTAGGCATAGGTGGGAAATAATATCCCTGCCTCCTAATAGGTATGCACAAAGACACGGTGCTGTACCTCGTCTGGATTAATAATGCATATATTAGCTGATAACACAAAACCTTGATGTATAACAACGTCAGAGACTTAATGATAAGTGGCTGCTTCATCAGTGTGCTTTGCATAACGATGGAGCAGAGGCACTCTCAAATCAAACTAGAGGGCACAGACAAGCAGGTACAGCAAAACATAGAATATGTTTCATTTATGGTCGGGAATATCAAACAGCTGTTTCTGCCGTAAGATGATGTTAAGGTTATATTGGAGGGCTGTGCCGAGGGCAGAAGGTTGGGTTTCCTCCTGCAGAGTGTTTTTATGAA
Organism: Pundamilia nyererei; assembly: GCF_000239375.1. Classification (NCBI taxonomy): domain Eukaryota; kingdom Metazoa; phylum Chordata; class Actinopteri; order Cichliformes; family Cichlidae; genus Pundamilia; species Pundamilia nyererei. Next base: position 354,496 of record NW_005187528.1, read on the forward strand.
GTGCTTTTGCTAGCAGTGGTTTTATATGAAAAGCTCAGCTGAAGGACACTAAGCTGTTGCAGAAAAAGTCATTAATTTGTGTAAAGACAATAATTTCATGCTTTAGCCTTGATGTTATAAAGGAATGAAGGGATAATAATTGATTTTAAAATGTTACATGACATCGCATACATCTAAGAGACTTTGTACAATGCTGTGCTTAGTGCATTTATGCTCAACCATCAACATAACATCAAAAATGAAATAATTACAATTATTTAGCTTTTCTTTGCATCTAGCTTTTCAACAACATCTAGCTTCTTGTCATCTCTTTAAGCCTTTTAAAAAAGGCAGCTGAACAATCATCTGTAATTTTCTGGGTTAGTTGATACACAACCGGAGCTAAACAAAAAGTGAATCCACTCAAAGTGAAGCACATACTATTTGAGTTTTTCAAAAGAAGCCGAGGGAATACTTGAAAACTTATTGGTGAGGCTGAATGGTTTTCAGATTTCAAGCTGACAGTAATTGCAGTTGTTAGAATAGATGAATTCATCTTTTTTAAGTCAAAAAGAAACAGGCACGACAAATTGCTCGCAAATGCAACATTACTTTTTCTTTATCAATAACAATCAAGCTTTCTTTTTGTGGCACTTCTGCATAAAGTGAAAAAAAAAACAGAAGCAAAGATTCACCTTTTATTTCAAAGCCTCGGCCATATTTTCTTTTCACAGCATTGTTCTGTTTCTCCATCTTCAATTTCAGCATGCACACCTCCACATTACTTCAAGAGAAATCAAGTACTGGTATTATCTCGGGATGGGCTGTCACCACAGCACTCAGAACAGAGCCTACTTTTTAAAAAAAAAGGTTTTCAGGAGACATCACTGTATTGCATTTTTCATTTACTGTCACTGCTTTAATTTGCTTTGGTTTTAGTCACACAGACCTAGAGGCATGTCATAAACCTACTGGCAACTACCAGTCACTAGGGAAAAATGTGCATTCCCTCACTGGTTGACAAGTGTTGGCAGTTGCTTGGTTAAAATGGTCGCAGGGAAGTATGAGGGATGTCAGAACAGGGTTTGTTATTAAAAGTAAATTGAACACTCATTGGTCTAAAATAAAACTAAATGACTAAACAATCCGTGAAAATACAACTGAGAAACCCACCAATTGCTAATGGGACAGTAACTGAAATTTTCATTAAATTTAACAAATAGAAATCAAAATTGTATTATATGTATTCATCTTTGGTTATAATTTAAAAAAAAATCTTTACCATAGACATCATATAAACTAAATGCCCTAAGACTAAGTGTAAGTGCACACCGAATAACTCGTTTGTAACATCTTTCTGAACTTATATTAAAAAAAGCATTATAGTTGTAGATGGAAGTTTGAACACAGGCAGCCTGACAACTTACAAGGGCTGTTGCACAGCGATAGCATTTTTACATTGGTGCAGTGGTTTCAACATGGGGATCAGGTTCACAGTGCAGCCACTTCAGGTGGGAAAGGGACAACCAGGTGAAGAACAGTCTGATCGAAAAAGTCCAACAAAGACTGTTCTTCCTAAGGAAGTTGAAGCAAGCACAGTTCTGCCAGAAACTGCTGCTGAACTTTTACAGGACCACCTGAAGGAGCTGAAGGATCTACATCTAGTTTAAGAATACACGATGTGTGCATTAGGCTTGGAGCTCCCACACCTAGAGGATTTCTACAACAACCATCTAATGAAGATGAAATCATTTCACACACCTCACACCCTTTCACCTTCTATTTGAACTGTTTTCATCAGGCAAGAGATACAGACCCATGACATCCCACACAAACAATCTGAGGAAAAGCTTTTTCTACCAAGCTGTTGCCTCCATAACCCCTCACCCAAACTCCCCCATACACTATAATCATGGGCAGTGATGAAGGTCTCAGGACTCTCATTCCACACCAGTAGTTTGCCGATACTGTTGTGTGATAATTGGCACCTTTATTCCAATAAAATTCATCATAGATCATTTTTTATTGTTACTGAAAGATTAAAAATTGTGCATGGACCTTTTTATTCCGCTTCTAAAATGGGGCCAGAAAAATTTTGAGAGCCACTGTGTTACTGTGAAGGTTAAGTGCACCATGGCCTTCCTTGCTTGAAGATGTGAT
>NW_005187528.1:358328-359697 GCF_000239375.1 Pundamilia nyererei
ACTTTGTTAGATATAACCCCAAAAAGATATGTAAAACACGGTTACCTCATTATGTCAGATATATGTTTTTTCAACCTGCAGAACTTGTCACGTGCTCTTTATTGCTTGCTGTTTCAAATGTTTCTAAATTTTGGAAAGTACCAATTCATTATTATTTATTAAATTCACATATATATTAGTTTTTTTTTAGTTTGTTCATTTTAAAAAGTATTTTGATAACAGTATTAATAGTTTTAGCTTTGAGTTCCATATTTTTTAAACGTGTAGATGTAGTGTGGCCTAAATTTTTGTTACAGGTTTCTTATCTTGATGTTTTCCTTAAATTCATAGAATTCTTTTTTTTTTTCTTAATAGACTTTACCTTTATTTAGTTAGTCTGTGGACACCACGCAAAGCTGCCAGTTTAATAAATGATTGAGTACCTCATAGCTTCAAATTTAATGGTGGCTCAGCTTGTAGACTATCCAGTGGCAAAATTATATTGAATTTTTAATTTTGTCAGCAAGCTAAATTAAGCATATAGCTAAATTTGTGACGCTATGCTAACTATGGCCCTGTGAAAATTAATGGAGTAATATGTGTAATGGGGCAGCTGTATCTTTCTGTATGTCTCTGTATTTCTCACTGCTCTATACAGCCAGTCCACTGGCCACTGCGCTAATGATAAGAGGTGTCTAATGCGGCTAATGGGTAATAGTTACATAACTAATGTTAATGTGTGCACCGGACGAGTTAACATTTATGATAACAATTGGATATGTCAATGTTGACATGAGGGAGCTTTACTCACCTGTGAGATTCCTCCTAAAGTGTTGTTCAGTGTCATGATTGTTAACTATTTCAGAAAACAAATTGGTAGAAAAGGAGGAAACACCAGCCTGCTCCAAATACCATAGTAGTTCACAACTAATCATGTACCTACAAGGCTTCCTCACCTACAGCTCCCTCAATGAACCCTGAGGCGTGTGAGAGGAAAACAATTAAGTTGCAAAATGTATAAAATCATGAACCTCATTATGCTCTACACAAGCTCTTTTCAAAGGCATACGAGCGCTTGAAAGGACAGGGGAGTTGAGATGCAGAGAGAAACTGAAGTGTACTTTGGCCCAAACTGTTAACCACAGTGAATGTTGAAGCTCTTTGGATGTGAGTACACTCAAAATGTTTGTCCTTGGAAACTGTTTTGAAAAGTGAACAGAGTTTCAAAAATACACTTGCCAAGTGATTGGATGAACAATCAGCCTATCACTGTTTCATGGACAAACTTTAAAGTGTTACAGTGGCAGCAGCAGAAAGCAACAGGACTTCCAAAATAAAAAATAAAAAATGATGCAATTTCAGAGCAAAAGGCAAATATTCAAATGCATAT
>NW_005187528.1:360080-367792 GCF_000239375.1 Pundamilia nyererei
ATCCATGCTATGTCAGGTTACACAATGAGGAATATGCAGTATATATACAGTAGTTACTTATTTGAAAATATATTTTTTAAAGCCATGCAGTATGCCACTGTTTTTGCTGTGCTAGGCAACTCAATAACTTTGTGTCTGTTCATTGATGTGTGTTTATATGAAAACATGCAATTTTTATGATATAACTCAGATGTGACTTTTCATCCCATAGTAATAAAACAGAGGAATAAAAACAAGGATAATAACCAACTGCTTTCACTGCCCAGGCTCATTACACAACTAACATGCAGACTCTAGAATATTTCATATTTCCTATTTCATTTTCAGTTCACAGTGTAATCAAGCAAGGCAGGTGAATAGGCGGTCAGGGATGGCTGCGCGAAGATTCAGCTGCATGGGGCAAGGGTAAGAGGACACCATCTTGGCAAATTAAATCAGCAGTCTCCATCAGGGTAAACAAACTGCAGGCTTCGAGGACGACATAGCAGATCTGCTTTGCCTGGGCCCAGAGGATACAGAATAGCGCTCATCTGTGGTAAGTGTCACGCTGGGCCGTGAAATATTACGCAGAGCCCCTAAAGATGAGCTAAGGGTCACCTCATAAGCTGTCATTGGAGAGGACAGCAGTCATGCTTGAGGCTCACCCAGAATATAAGGACTTTTGGCACAAAAGGAGAAAATAAGCTGTGTCTTTATAAGGTAAAAACTGCACTTTTTGGAAATGTAGCAGTTGCTTTAACAGAAGTTTGCTGGATTTTTCTCCTCATGTTCTTTTTGAGCTACTAATAACAAACTATAAAAACTAAATTACTGAGGTGTCAGTGAATAACGCTTTTGGTGTTTTGTTTTTCCCCTCTGTTTACACAAGCTATTCATAAAAAAGCCAGATGGCAAAGATCCAGTTGATGCAATTGTTGCTTTATTCAACTTGCAGTGCTGCCCTCCAGCCCCTGAAGGCTGAATCCTTTATCTATAAATACACTTGGCAATTAAGAGAAGGTGGAAGGCATTGCCATATGTCGGATGTTCATTTGCTGAGCGAGACTTTCTGCTAATCCAAGAGGCCCTGCTGAGACACTGGCCAAAGCTCTTTCACTCTTGGTGTAGACATTTCTATTATGCACTGCAGAAAAGGGGAACGCTTCGAAACCTAAAGTTTTTTTGCAAACAAAAAATAAAATTTAATGAGCAGTTCTTCTGTTTGAACTAGTGTAGAGTCTATTCAGTATCATTTTACCTCTGATCAATATCATTGGCCATTTACTAATAACCAAACATTGTCTGGATTAGTCGGTTAACCTTCAGATATTAGTATTTCTTAATTGATATGACCATTAACACAAATATAATGATCAAAATTGACCTTATTAATATTTTAATTAATGTGTTAAATCACCTAATCATCAAATGTCAAACTACATCACCGCAGTGTTAAACATCAAATCAACTAGTCTTAATCTCTTACTCTCTCTTATCATGATATGACTGTTTTTTGCACAGCACAATAGAATTCATGATTCTATTTACCCTTTACCTGTGTGTTTTAGTAAGTGAAACACGGCCATTTCACATGCCTGATAGACTTATCAAATATTTATTGCAGCAGTTGTGCAGCACGGAGGCAGCTGGGCTGCAGGAAGTGCTTCATTTCTGTGCTTGGGCACAGTTAGCAATCACACCAGACCTGAAATGTGACAGAGTCCAATTGAACCGTGCCCGTGACTGTTTCTTCATTTGAGCCAGAGAGCTGTATGCTGAACCGGGCCAGAGCCGTCTTTGTGCTGATGCAGTCTTGACAAAGTGCTCTGGGATGCTTTCACTTCAAGTGCTCAAAAATCACTAGTAGTGGTGTGATAAGCCAGTTCCAATCTGCAGTCCTTACAGAGCACTGCGTTGCTGGGTTTCTGTGTAAAGTACTCCCACAATTTAGATGATTGTGGGCAAGTTGGGGGTTCTTTTCTTTTCTTTTCTTAGGAGCAGCTGGGACATCTGTGGCTTGGGAGGTATGAGCATGTAAATGTTTGATATATAATACAAACTGCTATGTGCATAGAAAACTGTATGAATAGGTGTATGAATGTGGCTTGTTTTGTAAAAGTGCATTGAGTGGTCAATAAAACTAGAATGGTGCTAAATAAATGCCAGTCTATCCACCATTTAGCTTGCTGTCAGGGAAAATCAATGCCTCGACTGGACAGGGCCAGTTCTGCGATGCACCGTTGGCATAATCAATAACATAAATTACATTGATAAGGCATCCCAATAGTAATGTAGTCAATGATGGGGTTTTTTAGTTTCTGCTCATACTGTCTACTTGAAACTTGCCAGCAATACAGCTGTCACTCTGTTGTGACAGTTCCCCCAGTCCCCAAGTTGTAGACTGGGGGAACTGTAAGGTTAGAAGTGTGCACAGATATTCATACACATTGTAGACAATATACTGATTTACAATACCAGTCAAAAGATTTAGAACACCCCAGTGTTTCCAGTTATTTATCGCAATTCAAGTCGTTCAAATCAGGTAAATAGCTTGAAATGGTACAAAGGTAAGTGTTGAACTGCCAGAGGTTTAAAAAAAAAACAAGGTAAGGTTACCCAAAACTGAAAAATAATGTACAATTTAGAATTATTAAAAAAGACCTTTTTCAGAAAAAGAAAAAAATGGGATAACAACTTAAATCTGTTCTGCAGCAATGCAGGTTGATCAAGCTTTGAAAGCCGGTTCTACTAATTTCTACAGGTGTTCCAACTTCTTTGGATTACTTACAATGCCCTGTCAGCCTAAAATCAGTGTTGGAAAACACTGTGGTACCATACCCCCATGAGCATCAGTTGAATAGTGCTGCAGAATGCTGCAGAAAGTAGTGTGTTGCTACAAAAATGGCGAGAAAAGGGCAGTTAACAAAGTAAGAGAGACTTGCCATCATAACACTTAAAAATTAAGGTCTTTCCTACAGAGAGGTTGCAAAGAAAGTCAAGGTGTTAGTGAGTACAGTTTTGTTCACCATCAAAATGCACCGAGAAACTGGAGAAAACTCTTACATGAAGCCACAACTGAATCAGAGGACAAGTTACTGAGAGTTAAGAACTTGCACAATAGGCAGCTCACAGAACAACAGCTTCAAGCACGGCTTAATAATGCTCGTGGTAAGCAAGTCTCAGTTTCAACTGTGAAGAGAAGAGTTTGAGCTGCAGGTTTGACAGGATGAAAGCAAGAAAGCCATTGTTAAGACGTCAGAATAGGACAAAGAGGCTTGGCTGGGTCATGAAACACCACCATTGGACTACTGAAGACTGGAAGAAGATATTATGGACTCATGAATCAAAATTTGGAATATTCAGTTCATCATCAGCACCTTGAGTGCTGCTGAGTAAGCAAAAGGATGGTTTCACAGTGTGTGGCATCAACTGTGAAACATGGAGGAAGAAGTGTGATGGTCTGGATCCTTGGTTGGTGATTTGTACAGAGTGAGCAGCACCCTGAACCAAAACGGCTACCACAGCATTCTGCAGCACCATGAAATACCCTCTGGTATGCATGTAGTTGGTCATGGGTTCATTCTACAGCAAGATAAAGACCCAAAACATAAGTCCAATCTATGCCAGAACTACTTCAGGAAAAAAAGAACAAGATTTTTGTACAGGTAAGCCAGAAAACATGGAGTCAGGCCAGCACAGTCTCCAGACTTAAAACCCCATCGAGCTGGTTTGGAATGAAAAGGACAGAAGAGTGAAAGCAAAGCACACATTTATGGGAACTTCTGCAGCAGATATGGGAAGAACTTTCTGAAGAGTACTTGATTTCTATTGTAGGAAGAATGCCACGGGTGTACCCAGCTGTTATATCTGCCAAAGCTGGCTATTTGAAGAGTCAAAAAGTTTCTTTTTTTTAACTCCAACTCCTTGTATGTACTATGCTATCAAAGTGCAATCAGACATTAAACTGCATCATTTTCAATAAAAAACTGGAAAAATTGGGGTGTTCTTAAACTTGACTCGTAGTGTATATCAGATTATCAGTCAAATGGAAGAAAGAAATACTAGAGATGTCACTGATACCTATTGGAAACTAATACAGAAGTCAGGGAGATGGCTACTTTCAGTGTGTTTTTGCATGTGACACAGTCTTCTCCTGCTAGCTTACTGCCTTTCAGGCAGTAACATTTCCTTTTTTTTTCTTAAAGGAAATGTTGGGACCACAGGTTCACTGGTGTTTGACAGCTACAGTGCATGAGCTTTCTTAGTAAAATTCACATTAACATAATTAATTAACATACCTCGTATGTGGTATAAAGTGTGTCATTTACTGCATATAACTCTCAGAAATTCACATAAATGAAACAAGCACGTGCGCCATAAAAACACTCAGAGTTCTTTTACGAAAAAAAAAATGTAATGACTTTTAGCCATAAATAAATAATCCCTATTCTGCAGCGTGCAATCCATTTAATTGCAATACTTATCAACTTGTCAGAGAAATCTTTAGCTAGATGTCAGGGAATATCCCACAAAAAACATTGTCTCTAATGGAGCGGTTCTGTAGTATCTGTTTTATATACTTTTTATTATTCTTGTTTATCTTATCTCAGTTTATTTATCCATGTAGTACAAAATATGGGGGAGATGAATAGACAAACAAGTGTTGGTGAAAATACTGTGAGAGGCAGAGAGAGTGAAATGCATTTAAGGTAAACAGAGTGGCAGACAAAGACAGGGGAAAAGAGAAATACCTCCAGGCCATGCCTGTTTCGAGTCACTCGTTTTGGCATTCAGAGTCTGCCCTGTTTGCCACTGTCTTTATAAACAGAAAAATCAATATGGCTGCTACTCTGACCCCGGAGCTAGAGGAGCCCATCAGTGGATTCACTTACAAAACAGGTTGTTGAGGAAGGGCACTGCTCAGTGCAGGACACAGACAGTTTTCAAAGAGGATACAGTTTGGTTTAGAGCTCCAAGAAAAGTAATGTACTCTATGTTCAGACCCAGTATATTGGTCTTACTGTCAACCATCACTATTGCATAATAGGTTAACTAAAGTGTTCAATAAAGCCATGCAGTCAAACACAAGTGGTTCTCGTAGCTGTTCTCCATTCCTTTCTTTTCTTTTCAGACTCTAGAGTATCACTTCCATATGTGAGGAGATATTGCGATCATAAACTCCCCCCAAAGACACAGTTTTTAAATTTTACCTTTGTGATGCCCTAACTGTTGGACAGAAAGAGATCACCTGTTGCTCCCTTCTTTTGTGTCAGGACAAGCACTTCTTCATTTGGTATTTTTCCTTAAGAGAGCAGAGAATCAAGTTTTACTACTAACTAGATTTGCTTTTTAGTGCCAAAAATAAGAAGATCAAGCTGAAGGAATTTACTGTGGCATGGAAAAGTTGGAAATGAGTGTTTTTGTCTTTTTTTGAGTATTAAGTGTTACACGGAATTTTTATGTGTTGTTGTATACCAACCAAAAATAACAGGTCAGGGGTCCATTAAGACGAGGAGATCATTAAGCTCATTAGGCTTCATACTCTGTCATAAAGGAAAAAATAAAGAAAGGAAAAAGAAAATGCACCTCAATTCTAAGGTTTTACATATTGGCAAAGAATGTTTTTTGTTTGTTTTGTTTTTTGTAAAACATTGGAATTCATACAGGATGTATTTTTTCTTTTCGTATTCTTCATAAAAAGCTTTGATGCCAAGCGCTGATGTAGAGGAACTCTACCTGTAGGTAATTTGGTAAAGTTAAACTTTGAGTGTCTCAGCTCTTCAAATGTTAACAGCCAGTGGCTATAATTTTTTTTAAACTGATGCCAAAACAGTACTTGACACTAGTGTTTGATTTTATTGGTTTGAGGTTGTTGAGGTAGGTGAAGCAATATAACATCTTGAGATTTCCCCCAGAAAATTGAGTACTATGATGTGAAATTTTACTTCTCAGTGATAAGTTTGATAAATCAAAAACAAATAATTGAACATCTAGAAGTAATGATTCACATTCCTTGTTGTAATGACGTCTGTCAGATAGCATGCTGATATTTTGCAGAATAAACCATTTTTACATGAAAAAGGATCTTTAGTTGTTACCTTAATGTTTTAGATAAAGTGGGCCTTCATTTCAGTGGAAATAAGCCACCTTCTGAGTTTGATCAGATTCTAATGGTTCCTTTTATTTGAAATAATTTAATATTAACAATTTTTAGATTTCAAGCATTTCATAACTTTTTTCACATTTTCCTTTAAACTTTCTCGGGCAAGTTCAAAGTTAAAGGTGTAGCATCAAAAGCAGGTTCTAGATTCTAGCTTGAGGAACCCTGCAACACTGTGCAGCTCCAGGAATGAGTGAGGAGGTGAGTTGGAGTTAAACACTGCAGGTAAGTGAATAATGAGACACACATGTGCCTGTAGAAGCCACACCTAATTTGGGAGGAGGCAAGCACAGTTAATGTGACCCAAACACACGATAAATGGAGTCAAGTAGACCAGCACCTGCAAGAGAAGAGGGACTGTGACACACACTCACTGAACAGGGAGAGAGTGAAAGAGGCTGATGTACAGTAATGTTAAACTATTCTTTGCAGAACAGCGAGGAGAGAGGACAGAAAGCAACAGAAAGGATGTCTGTGAGAGAAGGGCCAAAAATAAAAAAGTAAAAATACAATCAGTCATCAGAGGAGAAGATGAGAGGAGGTTTAGCTCAGTGTAGGGAGACAGTCAAGAAAGGACAGAAAGCAAATGTAAAAGTGTGAAATATCATTATATGTTGCATTAGATTATCCACTTTTACACTGTTTTATTAATAAAGTAAAATAATTCTGAAATTAATTAAAATGATTTGATCAGAAATGTCTCCTTTTCACTTAAGACATGTAAAATAGGTTGCTCTAACAGCATGATGTTGGTTCTGAAATTCATAATACAAAATAAAGTATCTTCCTTAACTGTCTCAGTATTTTTTGTCGTTATTGTTGAAGTATAGTATATGCCCCTGAAACATCAATACAACAGGCTAATCTTGAATAACTAAAAACCACATCACCTTCCAATAACCTTTGGATGCACATCAAAGTAGTTCAAAAGCTTGTGAACAGTAAACACACCTGACTCAAAGACAGCTGTGTGATGGTGGAAGTGTGTGTGTGTGTGTGTGTGTGTGTGTGTGTGTGTGTGTGTGTGTGTGTGTGTGTGTGTGTGTGTGTGTGGTACACATGCACTGAGTCAAACATCTTCCTGAGATGACATCTGACAGTACAAGGTAAATGTAACTCCCTGATGAGCACAGCAGTCTTTGTCATCAGGACAGTGAACAGCAGAGGTACAAAGCAAAACTGAAACCAGCAGACAAACAGATTCTGATGGCTTGAGCATCATTCTGCCAATCATTGCTCCCCAAAATACACTTTTGATTTTCACACCTTCTCCGCTTGACATAAGCAAGATTCACTCCCAAAACCCCGATGGAATCTGGGATTTATTTTTGCTTACATGCTTATAAAATAGACTCTTATGCAAGCGTTCCAGATTTGAAGCGCTCAAAGGGGTAGCGAGTCCATATTGTGCTAGTTCTGTGCACTGAGGGAGAAAAAAAGAAAAGGGGAGTATGATGATAACTTGACTGAACCCACTATAATTGATGGGTCCCGAGGCCCGAGGCATAAGTGCATTTGAATGTGTGTGTGTGTGTGTGTACGTGTGTGTGTGAAAAGCATGATTCCTGTAACA
>NW_005187528.1:367845-370670 GCF_000239375.1 Pundamilia nyererei
TGTATACTTGTTCAAGAGTACCCTTGCTCTGTTCAGACTAAATCATTGTAATGGAGCTTTTATGCCAGAAGAACACAATAGGAGAGGACACTCACAGGAGATGGCCTCGTAAGAAAAATCATTTGAAGGCAAATTGTTTTTATGTGTAGTTTCTCATTGAAATGCATCATGAGCAATGGTGTGTTTTGTTCCCTTACGCTCAAATGGCCTTTACCCGCTAGACATCACTAATCGCTGGACAGCTTGACAGGAAGTAACGGTTTGTTCATCACTGTTGAAAAAAAATATGATTTGGGAGCCTGCTGGTCTTCTCCAGCCGTTTAGTGTGTTTCCAGCTTAATAATTTTTGATGGAAGATGTCTTTTATTTTGCTCCAAGCAGTACTTAAAAAGCAGGATTTATTACCTCGTGTATTGATGTGGATTTTACCTCACTCAGCTATACACATAGGGATGTGAACATTTAAGAATGTTTTTTTTTATTTTCAACTGCTCAAGTTTAACTGTTGAGTAATGGAAGAAACTCATCTGTCACATGGCAGCAACTCAGTACGTTTAGGCGTTTAGAAATAGTCAAGACCTGCTACTAAAGTTCAAAACAAGTGTCCAAAAGTGGAAGAAAGGTGATTTTAGTGACTTTGAGCATGGCGAGCTTTTAGGTTGTTCTGAGGATTTTCAGAAACTGCTGATCCACTGGGATTTTCCCCACGCAACCATCTCTGGTATGGGTCACTGAACCTAAAAAACAACCTTGAATGACCTTTCTCACCTGTACAAGATAAGGACCTTGAAGAAGTCTCAGTCTATCCTGGCTGCTCCTAGCCACCTCTAATTGAAGAAGGTTAAGGTGCTTCTGTCTGGCTGCAGATACTTATATGCCAATGTGGAGGACAAATGCACTCAGAAATGAATTTGTCTCATCTTCCACTGATCTTTTGAACAATTCACAATGTTTTCAGTCCTGTTTTTCGTGTATTTACTGCTTATTTATTGTATTTTATTTGATGGTTTTGTGAATTTAGCCCACTGTACGACAAATTGCCCCTTGGGGATAATAAAGATATATTTGATCCTTGAACTATCTCCACGGTTTATAGAGCATGACCTGAAAAAGAGAAAATATCCAGTGATTGCCAGTTCTATGGGTGAAAATGCCTTGTTGATGCCCAAGGTCAGAGAAGAGAGTGTTTCAAGCTGATATAATAAGAATACAATGGCAACTTGGACAACCATTCGGTGCAACCAAGGTACACACAAGAGCATCCCTAAATGCACAATATATTAAAACTTTTAAGCAGATGGGCTGTAGCAGCAGAAGACAAAACCATGTGCCACTGCTGCAGAAAATCGAGGCGCACCGCAACTGGACAATAGAAGATTAGAAAAAACATCACCTGATCTGATGAGTCCCAATTTCTGCTGCAACATTCAACAAGTGGAGTCAGATGTTGCCCATACACAACATCTTGATGCATGCTCAATCATCCAGGTAAGCAAATCCTAAAATGGTTACTTCTGTTCATCTGGATGTAGCTTCATAAAGCTAAGTCAAAGTGAACAGAATCAACCTTTTGGGGGCTCATAGTCAACATTAAAGCAATGTTCCCTTTGGGGTCTCTTAGTACCAACTGAGCATTATTTACTAGAGTACTGTTGCTGTCACAAAACTCAAATAATCTCAAACTGGTTTCAGCCAGCAAATCTTTTTTATCCATGATGGAAGTGCAGCTGACAAATTGGCAGCAACTGCATGATGCTATCATATCAATATGGACCAAAATCTCTGAGGAACCTTTCCAGCACCATGTTGAATTTGTATTACAAATAATTCAGACAGCCCTGAAAGGAAAAGGTCGTCCAACCTAGTGCAACAGTGTGTACCTAAAGGTTATGCAGTGAGTGTACATCAATATTAAATAAGTTCCTAAAATATAGAAGAAGTTGTACAACCTCCAATGTCACAAAACACTACTAGTACTGCTATTTTTGTATAGTTAGGGTAAGACTGCTATCTTTCCACGTTGTACAACTTGAAAGTCTATTGACCATTCAGCTCTTTATGTATCTTAAGTTTATTATTCATGAATCTTATAGTTTTATTCAAGCCTAGAACTTTGTGTAGAAGACACCCTCACAGGGTAACTTTAAAATACAAATGTGCTACATAATTTATAGCAGTGCTACATGCTTTGAGTTATGCCTTCCAGTGAGACACTTTCCCTCAAATTTGACATAAAAAAAGGAGCCAATTATAATACTTTTGTTTTATTTGCCTTTAAATATATTTCTTACATTTGGAGCACTTTTGTTAACTTTTAAATGAATGACTTTTGGCAGTTTAAAAAAAATGGAGGGGCTGTAGTGGGAGAATAGCACACACCTTGACACAGATGCAAATTGTTTTTTGAATATATACCTGGACAAATGTTTAAAAACAGTAACCATGCCTGACAATTTTCATGACTGCCCTATCACAGATGCTGGTGTTTATATAGCTCTGTGCAGTTTTTGCATACATTTGTTCAGGAATTAGAAAAGTCATTCCAATCACTGGATACATTGTGAGATGAGGAGAAGAACATGTGTTCATTCATAGAGTACAATTAATTCATGGAGCTCAGTTGCTGTAGTTGTAAACAGACCTAGAGGCAGTTATTATGCTAGGCTTTGTCCTCTGAGGTTTGAGTCATTGCTGCTTTAGCCATTTTTTCATGAGCTTTAAAAACATCTTTCATGCAAAGGTTTTGTGCCTTTGTAGACCAGCTGTGATCTGTAAATCTTTCAGACTGTAAAATAAAGATAACGATAGTCGATGTAGTGAATTTA
>NW_005187528.1:371005-372679 GCF_000239375.1 Pundamilia nyererei
GTCATATGTTAATGAACCTATGCATATTCATGTCACCACAATAAAAGGAGTGCTATGGGGAACCTGGCTGAGAGTCTGACGGAGGTCAAGTGGGTGGAATGACACTTGGCTCCAGGCAGGCCTCCCTCATGCATGAGGAACACCAAGAAGTTTGCCTACTTGTGTCTTGATTTTGCTGTGTAGTAAATTGTCCTGAACGTTCCAGCGAATAGGTTTAATCTACAAACCTATCAGTCAGTATCAGCAGAGAACAGCTATAGTATCAGAACAGGCAAAAGGTGTATGAGGCATCTTCTCCACATCAGATACAGTGGGCAAAGCAATTATTAAATCCTCTGCTGAATTTGTAAGTTTGCTCACTTAAAAAGAAATGTCTTTACTTTTATGGTAGTTTCATTTTAATAGAGAGAAAAAAAATATCAGCAAAGAAATCCGGAAAAATGCATTACTTAAAAGAGACTCAAAAATTTGACTCCAGGATAAATTAAAACAACAAATAACACGTCAGAATATCACAGCACTGACAATATTACTGCTGTTAGCAGTTCTTTATCATTTTGTGTATGTAAAATTCATCAATACCGAGAATCTTATGTTGACGACTTTGCTAATTAGCTTCTACTGAGTGGGGTTTTTATAGGTGCGTGAATTTTGGTGAAATCTTTACACAGTGCACATGAAGATTATGCTGTGAAAATGGAAAAATGCCCATTAAAAAAAAAACAAATGTGACTTTGACTTTTTTGCACAGTTGTGAATGGACAGATGGCCACCTCGTATACGTGGTTCATCTGTTTGACAGAAGAATTGGGAATTTATTCTCTGAACACATGGATCAACAAACTGAGCTGATCGCTAGTGTATCGACACAGAGAGATCGCCTCTGAATCCCAGAGGAGGAGCGGCTGGCAGACGTTTTGTGTCAATTACAGCGTAAATTCTACATACAGGAATAATATAGGACAAACAGTAAGATGGACCCTAGTTTCAAAGTCTTGTTTTTTCCATCATATACAAGTTGAAGCCTTTGCACCCTCACTCACTACTTCATGGGTGCAGGTTGCATCAATTACAGTCTGAAGGTGTAGGTACCATACCAATTATTATACTTCTTTGTCACTACTGCCAAACAAATATCCAATACTTTTTAAATATGCAAAACCTTTCATATAATACCAATGTGCAGAAATAACTGCTATCTTTTTTGACAGGCTAATCTTCTGCTCGATCTGCTCATTTTTATCTTCATGGATAATTAAACATTTGAAGTCTAAATACAGATACAGAAAACTTGCAGGGTGCCTGTTCTTCACATATGTGAGAATAATCAGAATCAGAATCAGAATCATAGTGTGCATATAAGTAAATAGTCTTGTCTCAGACTCTCAGCATGGATCTCAGAACGTGGACACAATTAGTCCAGTTACTAAAAATCGTGTTAGTAGCATAATGCAATGTTTTTGTCCTGGGTTCAGTTTGCACTTTTCTATAAAGCTCTTGTCCTTTGTGAAATAAAAAAGTAAGTCCATATCCGCGCTGTAAACTGCCTTATTATTGTTGATTATATAGGTGACTGTAGCGCAAGTGCAAGAATTGATGAGCGGGATTGACAGGCAAGCAGACTAGCGATTCCAAGGAATTTGACTACTAGAAATCAGTTCATGTATAGAAAAG
>NW_005187528.1:374008-390102 GCF_000239375.1 Pundamilia nyererei
AAAAAAAAAAAAAAAAAAAAAGAAAAGAAAGAAAAAAATTTGCACCATGACGGTCTCTCTCTGTCTGATAAATTTCCACTTTTTCAGAGTACACTGCATTTTCTCAGGTGGTAGAGGGCATCGTCCACTACTCATTAAAAATTGGCAGTTGAATCCTGTGGTCCACATGCCAAAGCCCTAAGCTGCTCCCAACAGCCAAAAAAGGCAAGAATTTTGCATGATGATCACCAGGGTGTCCGTGAGAAACAGGTAAACATTCAAAATCCACTTATCAACCACTAAGATAAAAAGGCAAGATGTACAAGATGAACATAACTTACATTTAATAATAATTCTCTTTTTATAATTAGATTATATAATTATAAAATTATTATTATTATTATTAGTGATAAAAAAAAACTTGTTATTCACTCAATTCAAATTCATTTATGTAGCTCCAAATCACAACAACAGCGTCAAATCACAACCTCAAGGTGCTGCAATAATAGAACTATGATAATATTTATCTCATGTTCTATAGGAATATATCCAAGTAATTATTAAAAATAAAAATGCATCAAAATCAGCATTGCTTCTGATCACTGACCTAATAAAAATAATAATCAATTTGCTGTTTTCTAGTTCTAGTTTTGTCACAGCGAAGCAGTCTGAACAACGGGAATGGAATGAATAGCAGACCCAAGACAGAGGCACAGAATAGTGAAACATGATATTTATTTACAGTGAAGGTGAACAGTGATATGCACAGGACTTAACACAATTGAACCAAGAGCTACTGAACTATAACTGTGGCAGACAGTGACTATATACAGATGGTAAGACATGAACTGCGAGACATCAAAAGAACTATAAGGTTAAACACACGAGATCATGGGAACATGAACTGTGGAAGGTGAAATCCATGGAGGTAACTGGAGATGCGGGAGTACAAGTTAAACGCACAACATTTGTTTTGGTTTATTTGTTTTACTAACAAGCGCATGGTGTGACCTGGATATGTTAGTACACAGTTACATGCATATATACAATTGCATTATTTTTACAGATGTAAGACATATTTTAGCAGGTGCTTCTTAAAAAACTAACTCATTACACCACTCTTATTTCAGTTGGGAGTGAGAGCAAACAAAGGTTTCTGTAGAGAAACACTGCAATGTTGCAGATCTCGAACAAAATCAGAAACACAGACTGCAGCTACGAAGCCAGCAAGCTGGTGATGTGCTTCTTTTTTTCTCCTTCTATTTGGCCAGTGAGCCAGTGATGTGAAAGACAGTGTATCTTCTTTATTGCAAACCCTAATGGTCTCTGTATTATGTGTAGTGCAGGTAGCAGTATATAGTCCTCCTCAAAGCGAACCCCCAACTGTGGTGAACAAAATGGCTTTGAAGTGTTCTGTTCCCAGTAATTGTCCTGGCTTCACGCAGAGAAGAAAAGCAAACATTTTTAAGGTGATACATTTGTCCCTTGAAAGTGATCTGAGTTTTTTAAGATCATGAATGTAATCATTTGCCTGGAGCCTACAGCCTTGTCTTTGAGGCCACCAATACATGGATTATCTCACGTAGTGTGCAATTTTACAGGATACCATGCTGCATTATCTACTATTCATTAAACACTTTGTTTATGATGGGAGTTCCTGGCTCTGTCTGTTCTTGCACAACAAGGCAGAAATTAATGCTTCAGACCGTTTAATCTAGCGTCAATCGTCTAAGAGACATGCTGAAAGTCAATTATATGAAAATATGACCATGTTTATGTGTGTGTGTGTGTGTGTGTTTAATTGAAAACTATCAAGGTATCCTCAATAGTGACTAAAAGCAAAGTAAAATGACTTATTCCACAGTGGTGGAATTACACACCTATTTGTGTATATTGTTGATGTTTTCTTCTTTCTTTAGCTTTCTTCTTTAACTGATGCTGGAAACATTTTATTTATTTATTTATTTATTTATTTATTTATTTATTTATTCGTTTTTATTGGGCTGCATCTTCAAGCAGCAATGGAATGGCTATATTTTTTTTCCATATTATGATATTTCTACATTGTGAGTTTAGCTTTGTGACTTGCTGACTGCAGAGAAAAATGTGTACCCTTTATATCAAGCAGTAGATAAATCTACCTGCATTAACCAACCCAGTCATCATGATTTATTTCTTGTTCTTTTGGCTTTCCCTTTCCTTATGAAAGTTTAATGAATTTTCTTTGGTACCATTTTTTTTACCATTTTTCTTATCATTTAAATCTCTCACAGTTTTTCAGTCACTGCTCTAGTTTTCTAGAATTATTTTGCATGAATGAACACCTAACGTACATACTGTATATAAGCCACACAAAAATGACTGTTTCATTTGTTTTGTGAACCAAATCAACCAGTTTTGTTTTGTTTGCAAGATTGTAATCATGGGACAAATTTAGCTGATATGTTGGGATGTGTTGGCCTACTTGCTAGTCTGGTAAATGCATAACAAATTGCTCTGAAAATATTTACATTAATATAATCTATGTTGATTAACTAAAGTTCCTTGATTTGCAATTCAGGTGCATTGTTTTTGACTAGTCCATTTATTTGGTTTGTTTGTTCTCTAACATAGCTATATGCATTCTGCAAACATAAAAGTCATTTTTATGAATGAGTAACATTACTTATGTTTTGTTTTAAGGCCACAAACTCACCAGAAGGCTAAATATCTGAACCAAATGTTACCAACCTGTATGTGCAATGCTTAAAATAATGTGTGATGACTTTCTGGATCATCTTATAAACAGCCCACTTAACTGTTTACTATGTTCTGCCAACTTTGCATTGCTTATAACTTCTCAGAAACAAGGTTATTCATGTTTTGAAATCCTCTCATTTGGTTGTGCCTTGAACCATCACCGTGACATTTTCTTGGCTTGGGGCTCATTGAATTGGCAGCGGCACTTCATTGTTGTCCCAGTGTAAATCCCAGATAATGGAAAATAAGCATTTCCCAGTTTGCTATGCAGCCCTTCCTTCGGTCACGTGTTTGAGGAAGCAGGGTGGACAGGTGGCAAATGACTCTGGAGCCTGATTATTTAACATTTTATGAACTACGCTGTTTCAGGTTCAACTTTCCTTTAATTCCAACATCCTGTGCCCACCAGCACAAAAGCCTTTGTAGTCCCTAAAACCCTTTTGGTGACCTGCCATTACAGACTGCTTTATATTCAATACTACAAGCATTTTTGTTCATATTTGCATTTCATGGTTTTATCTTTTTTCTTACATTTATGCATAAACAAACGTATGTTTTGTGACTGATAAAACACAGCGATGACTTAAATAATTCCTGAAAGCTTGTGTCAAACCTCTGCGCTGCATCCAGGCAGTGTTTGATGAACTAAACGGGGAAATATAGCCTGGGTGGAATTGCCATGATTGCAGCCAAGGGAATCTTCCACAGCTTTATTCAGTGAAAAGAAGATGACAGCAGATCACATTTAAAACTCTAAGAAAATCATTCCAGCTGCTTTAACCTGCATTTTCAACACTGCCCACTTTTTTATAGTCAGGATAGTCAGGCAGAGATTAGGCAAATATATTTGCATGTACACCATCAACCATCCATCTCCCCCAATCCTAGATTTGCCAGCCGTATGCATCACATTTGTGTCCCACATTATACAACTCTACCTTTTAATATTCACAAGGAATCGTCACAGTAGCTGCTTGGAAATGACTTAATTCAGACTCCAACTGCTGTATAATTCTGAATCTCAAAATGCAATTAACACAGGGGCCATATCTATTATTTCTTGGCAGTCGTAAAGTATTTCTTGGAAATGAGAAGATTGGCTGATATGAGGAGCCATAAGATATCCTGTATATATATTACGTGCAGTATTTACTGCATACACCTGTAACTGTGACTGTGGGTGTAGGTGTGAGGCCTAAATTCCTGCTACAGTCTGTGGTGGAAGATTTATCTTGCTTCCTGAAAGGTCAAGGGGTTGTCACTAACAAGGAAATTAACACTGGGTTTTGAGAAATATTACTGAGCCTCAGTTTAATAGTAGATGTATGGTATATATGGAGGGATGGCAATATTGTTATTTTGCAGCAGGGGTTTGTCTAGTAATAAAATAAGAGAAATAAAATATCTTATGTTAAAAACACTGCTGGTGGTGTTATGTGTGTAAATCTCTCCAGGGAGACACTTAAATATGAAATATCTGAGTCAGTCCACAGAGAGCTCCTTTTACTTTTAATCCCATATTACTGAAAATGGCTGCAATTTATGTGGAGGGTGCTTTCAAGATAGTCCTTAATGTATGGAAGTGAATAACGCCAAAGACTAAAAGAAATTCATTGTAAAAGGAAAAGTTGAGAAAACTCAAAATATCAAGGCAACATGACTGTTGTTGAATTTACGCAGACGTGCACATTTACAAAAGATTTGTGGAAACTTGATCTTATTGTTCACCTAATAACAATACAAATCAGGTTTACAATAACATTATAGTTTTACTATTACTATTGTTTACTTACCTTAAAAATATCAGATTTTTTTATTATATTTGGTTTGGAACTGATTTTTACAACAAATGCTAATGCTAATTAGTTAGATCCCAATGCTAGCAGCAGTAGTGCACTAGCTTGTGACCCCACTGCACAAAGTTGAGATTGTGTTTCTTTGCAAGTGTTTGGTGAATGTGGTAACTCTTACACCATGGAAGCACAAAGGTTTCAGCTATCACCTGCGTTCTCTTCATTTAATTTACTCAGCATTCCTTAGATAGCAACATAAAAATCCTTCATTTATAAGGGCAGAATTTAATATTTCCATAGTTTATGTATGCATGTGTGTGTGTGGAGAGGATGGAGGGTTCACAAGTTAGCATGCTGCCAGTGCTTGGCCCAAGGTCAGACAAATAAGAGGATTTCATCAGGAAGGGCATATTACGTAAAAAAATAATAATAATAATAATAAATCCAGCTCAGTCTCTCTTGGGGAAATAAAATGAGAAGCTAAAATTGGTAAACACAAAGTTTTAAATTATTTAACATGCACATTTTTAATTTACTAAACAAGATTGAAGGCAGAAATAAATTTTATTGTTAACCTCACAGGATTATTAGGGGAGCAAGAAAATTCAAATTGCCCGAACACATTGTCATCAACATCAACATCTTGATTATTCATACATCCTTTAAAAACATTGCATCTTAAAAAACCATGAAGGGATGCTCAGCTACATTAGGTCTTTTTCTTCTTTTCTCCCTGGTGTTAAGTGGTGGCAGACTGATAAACCGACACAAGAGGGCTTTGTGCAGCTTCTAATGTCCTCCAGCAGGCAAGCTACTCTCGACGTGGATAGATCAGTACATTGGACATATGTTCCCATTATTTGCACCTTCAAGCAAAAACTGGATAAGCATAAAATATAATCACACTGCATAGGAAATGCATGCATTAAAATGACAGCAAAATGGTACATTTTAGCAAATGTTTTATAAAATAAACTAAAATGACACTGGATATATTTAAACTTGTCATAGTGGAAAAAAATAATGACTAAAACAATGTTAGACACATTCTGTTTTGAAGAGTTTCTGCTTTTATACTGGGACACTTAATGGAACTGAACCATTATTCACTCAACCTGTGTTTTCAAATGATCCTTCCAAGACCCCTAAATCAGATCAGAGGAAAGAAGATTGATGGTTGGATTAAAGCTGACTTATATAACTAGTTGCTAACACAGCCGTGATCAGTGTTAATCCAGTTAAATTTTCAGAATGAATAATGTCTGTTTAAGTGGAAGAATATTCTGTACATTCTGCATGTTTTTTGAAGTCAAACTCTTAATATATATCCCATTTCAGCATGTGATAGTGATTATTAATGTGGAGAGAACACTGACCAAAAGGAGTGCACATATCACACAAGAATACACACACAAACACACACATAATGTAGAATAAACGCACAGCATTTATTTTACAGTTCAGAAAGGGTTCTTTCCTATTATAAAAAACATAGATGTCTCTTTGACCCTAATTAAAATAACAAGATGATGAATTTCAGATTGAGACTTAAGCTTAATGAATCTGCTCAGTTCTCAGCTAAGTTTTAAAATTAATAACTTTGACCTTAATGTACAACAGACGCACTGTCACAATATATTCAATCTTACAACGCTGTCGAAGGGATAGAATCAAATGAAAAGATGTAACAGAGCCTGTGACATTTTAAATTTGACTATATGTGCTGCATAAAATCAACATTTGAAACTTAAGCTTGAAATTACGTTAAAACTTACCTTACTGAGCACTTGTAGAGAACAAATATTACAGCCAAAAACTGGCTGTTCTCTATCCTATTCAACAGAATTCAGTAAAACTCATACTGTGCCACTTATCCAGACCACTTATCTCAGTCTTTTCTTCTGGCTACACAGTGGAAAGCTATCATTGTAGTTAGTTTGCTTAGTGGCACTGGGTTGGAAAGCCTGCACCAGCGAGTAACTGTCTTGTTTCTTTAGGGTATGAACATTGAAATGGATTTGAGTCTCTGAGAGCTTTTTAATTTCAGTTTCCCTGCTCTTCCTGAACAAACAGAGATAGCAGAGATTTTCCACTAAGAATGCTCTGCATTGAAAACAGAAAAATAAATACATTTTACATTTTTGAAATTGCAAAGATTGAAGGTTTGTGCGCTATTGGAATTCTTTTGTCTCTGCCAACTTACTAACCATCAGGTCATCAAATGCAGTGTTAAAAAGAACTCAATTCATATCTTTCAGTTATGTGATCGACTCCTTACGCTAGCGGGCTAAACATTACTCCATCATGACTCAGTAGTGCACAGGTGGTAGTACTGCAGGACAAAACTGTTGTTTTTTCAATCTGTCTCAAGACAAGACTACTTGCATCATCTATCCATGGAGGAAAAATGAAGATATGAAGAGAAACTACAAATTGTTGTGATCCATCTTCTGCTCCAGCAGAATATTTATCCTGTAGCTCTATTTGGGTGACATTTTTGGAGAATCCCTCACATAATTTCAATGCTTTCACAGGATGAAAGCATTGAAATTACGGACAGCTACATGTATTTTAGATCTGGGTGAGTAAATAATGCCGCCGTGTGGGAGGGCAAAGGACTGCAGTACGTGTCCCAGTAGCTTTGGCGTCATTTGAAAACTATGAATTAAGGCCCCTGTCAGACGGGGCTAGAAACTAATCAGCAACTCCCTCGAGTCGCTATGAAAAACTGTATTTCCGACCAGCTCACAAGGTTGCTTGCTGTCGTTATGTAGAATTGGCTACAAAGAGAGTGCTGCAACAAAGCCCACCTTGTGATTTCTTTGGTCGCTAGCAGATTCAATGTAAATATTCACTCACCTACCACAGAGAAGGAGTGAAACTAGAAAAGGCTGCAACACAAACTAGAAATAAAGAACACTGACTTTCAAAGTAAGACTTATACTAAAACTATGTTTATGAAACACAGCAATGTATGTTTTACCTCATCCGGCCAAAGGACTGATGAGCTTATGCAATGACAAGGCGTCCATTGTATGTCCATCCTTGTGTCCCCTCTGAGTTCACAAAAATCACTACTCCTCCTAAAGTGCTGGTTAGCTTTTATTGAAACCTAAACGTACTCACCTAATGGGTCTTCACACAAATTTTACTCAAGGTTCCCAGACGCCTTAACGCCCACTCACATCCTGGGCCATCTGACCTCAGGAATTCGCATGATAAGGTGGGGCCAGGTTTCACAATGAACACACCCGAAACTCTGGCTGATTGGGACCCACGCCCAGTTTCACACCTTGGCTCAGGCGATTAGAGGATCATCAGGGGGTCCTTTTGTCCCTCTGTGGGGGGTTAATCCCACTAGGTTTATATCTGGGACTCGCCACCATTTGACCTTAGAACGTCTTCAAGCAACTTAAAGAAGTCCAGACGCTTTTCTTTGCAAGCTCCTTTGACAAGGTTAAGGTCATATTTATCGTTTTACAGCCATCTTTCCATTTTCAAAATCCTTACTCCTGCTATAGTATTAGTCAAATTTCAGAGAAACAAGAAATGTTGTCATGCACATGACTGCTTAAAAGCCTCCTTAACTTCTCAGTGGATTTGCATTCTAATTTGATGTTCTAGTCCCTGTTTTCTCTAACTTTATGTGCAGGTTCCTTCATCTATTCAACCCCTGGTAAGTGTCATGACATTGTTTTTTCTAATGATGTTGGTAAGTATTTTCACCATAATTGACAGAAGCTCTAAAAATTAATCACTCAGCTAAATCATGAGTTGACTCCCGTCATGCTCAATTTGTTCTTGTGAAGGGCAAATTTGACAGGGCCAGTCAACATTGAAATCAATCTGAGGACAGAAACAGATCGATCGAGTCCCATCCCACTCCAGAAGAAACAGTAACTTATATGGGAGCATAGATCAGCTGTCACCAGTGCAATGTGTGGCCTTCTCATTCTGTCTTTTTTGTTGTCGCCATATTTAGTGAAACCTGGAAGACAGTGTATTTTTCCTAAGAACTGCCAAATGGTGACTGGCTTACTTATAAATCCACTCATATTGACTTTATTCCATATAACCGTTTATTGTTCTTTGGGGTTTTTTCTGCTTTTTCAGTTTAACACTCAAAGATAATATCACACTGAGGGAATATAAAGAACTAACATGAATTTTCTTTGCCAAAAATTAACAAATAGGCAAATCGCTGTTTTCTGACTCTATAGAATTGACCTTAGACAAACTCGCCACTCTTGTCCAATTATTTTTTTGACTGTGTTCTCCGAGTCCATCAGCTGATCTGTCATGGATCTAATTTCGTCATCTGACCCATATTGTCCAGCATTTCATCTCCGTCAGCCATCTGCGTACTTTGCTCCACAAATGCCAGTATCTACACTGCAGACTACTTGTGTGGTCAGTCACTTTCTGCTGACCACTTGCAATTCTTTGGTCCCCTATAATCAGGCCAAAAACTGTGTGAATGTTGTATTAGTGTAGTTGAACTCTGGAACTGGATTAAAACAGAACAACAGAACAGAAGAACCACCCCGGTTGAAGGAACCAGTCTGTAATGGCCATGTGATTAATTGCAGGTAAAATGTGCACCTGCATTATAACCTGTAGATGAGAATGAACCTGGTACCCCAGAAATCCGGAAAATGAAGCTTTGGAGCTAACATGTGTTTCATGTTTTTTCTTTTTTTTAACATTATCCACTATCCCAAAATTTGCTTTTGTGCTTGGACCTAATATAAAACTTTAAACTTTGAGATATGACACAATTATAGCACACTTGCCTCCTCACGTGAATTTCAGGTATTAATTTAAGGTATGCCTGCATAACTCATTCCAGACAGTCCCAAAAGGTTGATTGTGTTCATTCGGATGTAGAGTTTTTAGTGTGAAACATTTCGTCACTCATCCAAGTGACTTCTTCAGTCTCAGCTGACTGCAGGCTTCCCCAACCTTATAAACAGTTCGTTGCACAATAACTGAAGCTAGCCCACTGAATGAACACTGGGCTGTGAGGTCAGTTTCTTGATCATTAATATGCAAATTGTCATTCTGTGGGCTTTGTTCATTGTTCATTCAGTGGGCTAGGCTCAGTTATTGTGCAAATGTACTATTTATAAGGTTATAGAAACCTGCAGTCAGCTGAGACTGAGAAGTCACTTGGATGAGTGACGAAATGTTTCTCCCACTGTAAACGCTGCGTCCAGATGAACAGAATAGACCTTTTGGGATTTACTTACCTGGATGATTGAGCATGCATCAAGACATTCCAGACAGTAGTAACAAACATTCAGCATCATCCTTCATTTGGATGATTTAAAATAACTGACAGCTTAATCAATACTGGAAGTATAATTATAGCATGTCTTTATCAAAATAGCACACTGTGATGCAATTAACTAATTTGATCTCCCTAAATTATATTGTGGGAGTATAACAACTTCATTTGCATAATTTTTACAACCACAAAGGTACAAGTGTTTAGGAAAACATGAAGTGTTTTTGGCATTTTTTCAAATATCTAATTCTACAGTTTTTCTTGGGGGGAAGCATCTCAACAAGCCCATTTCTAATCAAACAATGTGAAGTTTCTCTTTTTAGGCTTAAGGATTTAAAACTGTCATATCTCTTGAGTCATGGGCACTTCAGGAACTCAACAAAACTTAATTTAAGCAACATACCACACAACAGACATTCTTATGAATGCTCCAGCAGTATATAATCTCTGCTCTTTAATCAGAAAACTCTAGTTAAGATGTGATTAAAATAGGAAATTTCTTCTTTTCATGGAAAAATTCAAATTAGGTTTTAAAAAAACAAAAAAAGCAAACTTGGTTTACCTCTGAAAACAAATACTTAACAAATCAATGTATGTTTTACCAATGAAACACATGTAGTTTGGTAATAAATGTGCTAAAAGTCCCAAACTTTGAAGTTGTTTGTGGCTCCTGTGCTGAGTCACGCTGTCTTTTTCCACTGCATATTCTGTTCATTCAAAGATGTCAGTCATAAACCTCGGGCATTGATTCAGCTGCACTGGAATGAAATAAATGACTTTTTTTTTTTCACACAGTCTCAGAGTTTTTCTGTGTGCTTCTACTACCCACTGAGAGCTTAAAGGGGTTTAACAGTGTCTGCCATATATAAGAAGATATCGCAAACAAGGAGAAAATAAGATGGCAACTTTTTTCACGTAAAAGAAGCACTCCTGGGCCGCAAAAGGCAACAACTGCTCTTGAAATGACTCAGTGCCCTTGTGTGAGAGCAAGTTAGTCATATCTTCATAGGGAGTTCTTCCGAAGGAGATAAGACATCCTGCGCTTTCCTCCACCTCTTCTCCGACAGGACCTCCATATCACTAGAGGAAAATCTCAATCAGCCCTCCTGGCTGCCTGGAAATACCTGGGGAGAGGAAGAAAATCACTGCCTGGCCCCATTCCTTACACACTTTAAAGGTTTTTCATTTGATCTCTATCACTTCTTATTATCTTCAAAATATGTTTCGGGGACTTAATGCTACAGAGGTGCCATCCTCTGGTGTCTCCGCATTAAATGAAGTTGCTTTCCTTTGGATCTGTTGAGGTTTATCGTACTTTTAAAGCTTTTTGTCTGCTTCTCTGCTCAGTGCGAAATACTTTAACATTCTTGATTAATGATCCAAAGGCTGCTGTTGACATACGCAATATGAGCACAATATCACTCATCTTTGCTTTGCGAGCACATCATAAGCATCAGAGAGATACACAACCGTGGGATGAATTCTTTGGTGAAAAGGGGTCGATGATGCTGAACCACAGCACAGATGTTTTCACAGTGTCATCCAGCTGTAACAAGAATGTAAACATGGCTGTGGTAAAGGAAGTATAAGCAAAATGGTATGTGTGCTGGGACATAAACATATATGCACATACAGTAATCCCTCAGCCCTAACCTGTTACAGCAGAAGGCTGCCTCTCCCTGACCGGGCATAAACCAGCCACTGAAATGAATACTCCACCTGTTTTACTTTCATCCTGATTACATCTATTATAGTTTTATCTTTCCTTATCAAGTCAGTTACTCTGCTGTCATGTATGTAACCATGGTTATGAGTGGTCATATTTTTCATGGGTGTTCCCACGGCTATCTAAGTAAACCCTGGGTTGACTTCAGGAAATAGGACACGGGTGAGAGCAAAATATAGAAGGAAACAACAAACAGCAGGTAAAATAATCAGGAAATCAGGGGAAGGCAAAGGAAATAGCACCACACAAAGAAAAGCAATTACTAAAGTAAACAAGGAAGACAACATAGACAAGACAGAGGGAGGCAAAGGCAGGGAAATGCTGGGGAAATGAAAAAAACATGAAGATTAACATGATAAGAGTAATAATATTAAATAAAAACAGAAATCCTGATCTCAGCTATAATAACACGAATCCAAATCTCAACAACACCAAAACTTGGGTCCACAAAAAAAACACAAAAAAAACACTTTCTTCCATGTTTGTATGTTAACATAAACAGAAACAACTTTGATTTAAGTTAGTGAATCATGCATGTCTCATTCATGTCCATTCATCTAATCACATTTAGGTCAAAATTTGAACATGCATCAATATTTTACTTGTATCGACTTGTAATAGTTTTCCTTGGAATATTCTTTTCTTGCCCCTCAAGTTCTGGGATTTCATCCCTCTGTAAAGCTACATGTCTTTCCGCCACCTGCTCCTCCACATCATCCCAGCCTCAGACAGGCTCTTTTGCAACCACTTTACTAGTGAAAAGTGTCAGATATCTTCACAGGGACTGTGACAAAAGTTCTGTGTTAAAGAACAAACAAACACGTTTCTTAAATTCCAGGTGCTGGTGTAACTTGGGACTTTCTGCTAGACTCAGATCTACTTCAGTCCCATTTATTTGTCTAGTTTTCTTCCCAGGCGTGCTATGATTACTTCTGGACTGTTCTAATTTGCCTCAATGCTGCAGACGTATTTGTCACCAGTCAGGATTGTTTCCAGCAAAGCCAAAGGAGTTAAATCAATGTGTGGCAGGGAATGTTAATGTGGCATTTACACTTATATGATACAGGGATTTTTGTTCTTTTTTTTTGTGTGTGTGAGTATGTTTTGTTTGTTTGCTTTTTATGCAAATGGCATGTAAACACATGGTCTGGGATCTAATAAAAGTATTAAAAAAAAGGTCTGACCACGGCAAGTGTTTATTTGTGTGAGCATTTGGGGGATGCTTGCATCCTCAGTCACAGGCAAACACACAAACTACAACACATACAAAGCTGCATTAGACTCTATGGTGAAACTAATCCTGTTACAGTGTCTGGAAATGTGTCTGCCCCTGCACGCTGTAACCTTGATTCAGCTGAGGGAGAGTCGCCACGGTTACAAAATCAGTGTTTTTTTAGTCTCCTCTCTATTTTTTGTCTCCCTTTGTTCTGTTATTTTATCTACAAGTGGCATACGGTTCTTGTCACTGGGCTTCCTTATCAATGGCTGACCAGAGCTCCACCCCCTAACCCTCCGTGGCCACCAGAGCGAGTGCCGTGAATGATGGCACATTCATACACTTTAATACAACACACACACAAACACAGGCAGTATGCTTGGAAGATTTTGTGGTCTGAGGTTTTACCTTAATTCTCACCTCGATTCTTCCCCTCATTTAATAATGCACAGCAGTATGGAGGGCCACAGAAACAGTCACAAAAGCTCATGTTTAAATTATCCTCATGCACTGTGCACATCATCAGAAGGCACCTGTGAAAGAAAAACTGTAAAGTGTCAGACAAAGCCTCCCATCACAACTTCAAGCCAATAGGCAAAGCTCATGGATATAAAGAAAACATCTCTGCCAATTTGATCACACATTTTTTTTTGGCTTTTGGCTTTCCTGAAGTAAATACAAGGAAATCACAAAGAAATTGGAATGACAGCAAATAAATAGAGTGCGGCAGCAAAGCCAAATGAAAAAACATGAAGAAGCACATGAATTAAAGTGTCCTTATGCGGGCTTTTAGTGCATGTATGAAATAAATGCATTTTTGGAGTTACAATTTCAACATCCTCATGTCTATTATTACTATGTTTTGTTGATGATCTCACACATGTCTCTTATCTTTGTCACCATTGGCACAGACTGCTTTGTGCCCCCAATAACTTTCAGTCCTCTGATGGCTTGTATCCGTGGTGAGAGAGATGAAGTAATGCATGCATGAAGTGCAACAAATTAAAGGAAGGATAAGACGGCTTGCAAACGGATAAGGATTTCAGGGAAGTGGACACATAATATGACACGGGTGACAACGATCACACATGTGAAAACAGTGGGTGACAATGGCACTGGGTAAAAGACGCAGGAGAAATATGTGAACAAACCAAAAACACAAACAAGTATTTAATATTTTAAAAAAAGACCCGGACTACTTTTAGCAGCTCACTTATTCACAAGGGAACTCTGAATCTCTTGTTTGCTAAATGTCAAATAAATACATTTGTAAACCACTGATACTAAGTGCAGCTGCTTAAACAGAATGATACACGTCACAGATTTTTGCACTTAATTTGTTTTATTTTTTAAGACGCTTAATTTAAAATATGTCATTAATAATAATAAAGTACTTGGTTAGGTTTAGGCTCATGGTTTTGAGACCTTGCTATATATTTATGTAATTAATGCAAGTTTAAAATATATCATGGTTACAGAGCTTTACTCAATTTATTAATTGCATTTTTTTTTATGAGTTGAAGCTTACAATTTAGCTTACAATTCTATTAATATTATAGTAGTTTTGAGAGGGGGGACTCTCAAAGATGATATGGTCCCTGCCAAAATAAAGAATTATTGCATTTCTTCTGTGGGTGTGTGATTTGAGATGTAGAGTTGCAGGTAAATTAATTGAAATCAGGTATGAAATGCTGTTTGCCCTGATACAGCCAATGCTAAGCAGTGAGAGCAATGACTAAGACATTGTGCTGCATATTTTTGTTCAGTGTTACATAATAATATTTGTGAAGTTTAGTCTCGGGCTCTTGCCTGCTTTCTGTTTGAAACGACCTTTACATGACACCCTTGTTAAAAACACGGGTGCTGAAAGATCAACTGGAAGTTGACCAGCAGTATTTTCGAGCACTGTCACCTTGATGTCAAAAAGGCTTTAATGAGAGTGTTACTCCTTGTTCCTGTCAACAACCATCACCTCCAGCTGAACTCCTGGCTCAGAAGTAATGCCATGAAGAAACTGATCAAGATTACAAAGAGCACAGACCAATGAATTTCAAACTGTAAATAGCACTCTTTACTATGTTTTCCTTAAGCATATTATGGAATATTTCTGCTGCCAACCCTTTTGAAAATCTGCGACTTGAGAAAATGATACCAAAGCATAGCAAGAAATCAGAAAACAACAGCCTAGAAATGTGGTATAGGCTGATACCACACAGCCTACACTTTAAGTAAATGTCAAACCCAAATTCAGCAGCGTAAACATCCTGTGCTGTGTGTTTCAAGCAATAAAAGAGAACCATAAAGCAGCATTTAATTTATATTTTCACACACATATACACACACAGAGTCAAAACCATTTTGTTAGGTAAACCTTGTGAGTATTGAGTTGGACCCTCTTGTGCCTTGAGAAGTGCCTTCCTCAGAGACTTTGGATTATTTTCATATGATAGCATCACACAGTTGCTGCAGATTTGTCAGCTGAAAATCTATGATGAGAAATTCCCATTCCAGCACATCCCAAAGGGGCTTTATTAAATTGAGATCTGATGGCCGTGGAGGCCATTTGAGTGCAGTGAACTTATTTTCATATTCAGTAAACCAGTTTGAAATGATTTGAGCTTTGTGACATGGTGCTTTATTATCATACTGGAAGCAGCCATCAGAAGATGGGTACACTGTGGTCATAAAGTGATGGACATGATCAGCAATAATACTCAGGTAGGCTGTGGCATTTATATGGTGTTCATTTGGTCCTAAAAAACCCAAAGTGTGTCAGTAAATTTCACCACGCCATTACACCACCAGCAACTACTGATAAAAGGCAAGGTGGGTCTATGCTTTCATGTTATTTACACCAAATTATATCCTTATTAGCCAAATGTTGCAGCAGAAATCAAGAAATACATTGCTGTGTAAAATTCTTGAGCCCACTAACAGCCCTCTAACAGACCAGAAGGTCAATATTTGATATGATCACCTTTATTCTCCACCACAGCCTGAACTCTCTTAGGCAAGCATTCTTTAATTTGTTTTTAGAAATAGTTCTCCAGGCTTCTTGAATTATATTCAAAAATCCTTGGATGTTGGCTACCTTTTGTTCTGTTTGTCTGTCAAAATGATCCCATGCAGCTTCAATAAAGCTGAGGTCCGGACTCTGCGGACGCTGGTCCATGACGGTAGCATTCCACTGTGTGTTTCTATCCAGACATCCCTGGTCTCTCTATCCTGACCTCCTCCAAAGAAATGGACAATTTTTTTTTTTGATTTGGAGACATTACTGAGCAGTTTTTGTGTAATTTGACACATTTCAGCCTTTTCTTCCCAATTCCCTTCCTTAAGAATGCCCTGTTGATG
>NW_005187528.1:390578-392086 GCF_000239375.1 Pundamilia nyererei
GCAGCAACCTGAAGCACACAGTTATAGGTTCTCCAAGGGTGAAACGGTCAGCACAGAGCTCCTGAGGCCTCTGTAGAGGAAATTTAGCAGAAATGACCTGATCTGGTTGACATCAGTGACCCACACAAACATAAATTGCATAAATTAGTATTTTGACACTGCAGAAGATCCTGTGTGTGTTCCAGAGGCACAAATATGTAAGCTGAAAATGTTCCAGAATTTGAAAAAAGATCAGTCATATTAAAGTGACTTAAGTTTGTCTAAAGTGCTCTGCACCTGTAAGCCGCTTTGGAAGCCATCTCCACCCAAGCATTTCCTTGTT
This sequence comes from Pundamilia nyererei, assembly GCF_000239375.1. Taxonomy (NCBI): domain Eukaryota; kingdom Metazoa; phylum Chordata; class Actinopteri; order Cichliformes; family Cichlidae; genus Pundamilia; species Pundamilia nyererei. Next base: position 390,901 of record NW_005187528.1, read on the forward strand.
ATATTGTGTTTAACAACCTCAGTGCGATATCTATTACCACTGATACCTGCTCTGTTCTGAAGAATACAGGTCCCTTGCTGATATGCTTTTCTCACTTCCAGCTTCCCATGTACAACAAACATTGAAATAATAGGGAGGTATCTTCTTGACCTTTATGTTCATCTTTGGCATGTGGAAGAGTGGCCACATTCCTGAACTGAGCCAAATTTTAACTAAATACAAACCTTCTTTTTGACTCTGGTGATTCTGAATCAAACATGTAAAAATATAATGAAGTGCAGTAAAGGATCTGTGATATTAAAGAAAGAGATGTAAATCTGTCTTTTTCACCAACATATTGTTATAGTATAGTATAGTATAGTATTTATTTATTGTCATTGTGTTTATGAGCCAAACATAAAAAAAATGTTGTAAAAAACATGAGCCCATGCAATTCTGACATTTCCAGCAGTAAAGCCTCCAGGTCAATGAGGAGATGCAACTGTTTGCATTTTTTTTTATAGCTTTAGAGTGTGTCGAAGAAAAAACACGTACATTTTTCCTGGTTCTCTTAAATAAAATCTCACGCTCACTCAAAATTATTCAGTGCTGATGAGCCAGGTACCTATCTCCATTAAAGATATCAGTAAACTGCACATGGTAATATCAGCCCAGAAAAGAATGCCTGTTTCCAGTAGATTCCAAATTGAAATCAAGTGAAGCAGACAGGAGGGATGTTAGAGCCATATACCCTCAACCTTCGCTCTCCTTATCTTCCTATCCCAGCGTGACATTGTCAGAGAAAGCTGTGCAGGTGGAAACAAAAACTCAGCTTGCTTAAATATCTGACAGCCGAAAGGGGTCAAGAATCAGTGTGAAAACACTTTCATTCCTGCAGAGATTAAAAGGAGACATTTGCATTGGTTCCGACAATGAAGAGACACTATTTCCTTTCCAGTGTCATTGTGTAGAGGTCCTTGAAAATGATGGAGGAAAACACTGCCATCCAACTAAAGAGCTTTTCAGGTAGAGAGAAGTGCAAAGATAAAATACAAAAACTGAGAAGGCAAAGTGGTATTACATAGATTTATATAATGGCCACTAAGTTGGGAGTTCAACAGTCCTTTTTTATGAATCCAAGCCCCTTTACATTTTAGATTGCATCTATTAAGTGTAGTTTTAAACAAAATTAGACAGTCATAAATGT
>NW_005187528.1:393921-395541 GCF_000239375.1 Pundamilia nyererei
TCTTATAGATTCTGAGATTTGGACTTTGTCTTCAGCTTGAATAAAGGTTTGCTTTTTATTAGCATCTATCTGTCTAGCTGTAGCATCTGCATCTGGATTTTTATGGTTTGGCTAAAGGGTCTAAATTGGTAAAACTGACCATCCCACACAGATTCATTTCAAATCAGCAGACAATATACTATTCTCTCTCTCTCTCTCTCTCTCTCTCTCTCTCTCTCTCTCTCTCTCTCTCTCACTCTCTCTCACTCTCTCTCTCCCTCTCTCTCTCACTATATATTTCTTTTTCCGGGAGATGGCTACAAAAAAAGTTCATTTGAAAAACAGCTTGAAAGAACCTAGAAGGAATGCTTTTCATCCTGTTAATGATGCGTGATAAGGAAAAATTGAACTGTAGGTAACCATAACAACAGTGCTTATACTCGTCATGCTATGCAACCATTCCACTGGTAAAACTGATTTACTACACTGACTATTTCAAAATTAGTGTGTGACTTATAAACACACCTTCTCTTGTTCCCTCTGGTTCAGGCCTTGGCATAAGGGCAATACTTCCTTAAATATGACTGCTGTGAAGGTTGTGCATGTCAAAGTAGAAGCATGACCATCAGCACAATAAACAAAAGAAAGTGTTAGTCTCCCAGAAAGTCAGCCTTGTTGTTTATCACCTAGGAAAGTGAACACAAAGACTTCTTCCCTGTGTGTGAAGTGATTGATGTTAGTCCACTATTATTTCTTTTGCATGTGCTTCCGTCAGATGAATTTCGCTCTAGGTAAGTGGAGATGAATGTTGATGAATGTTGGAGGGAATGGTGGATGACAGCCGGAGTGGCCCTTGCGGGAGATAAGTCAGGGAACCTGCCAGTCTCTTCCCAAATGATGACATTTCATTTTGTCTGGTACTTTTTCCTTTCAGTATGGCAGGTGCAGAGGCGACAATCAATAGTACTTTTTTGTTCTCACTTTCTCCCCTCACTATCTCTTCACCCCTGTGTCTCCTCCCAAGCTATGTATGTGTCTGCGCCGTTTCTTTTCAATCTAGCTTGCTCTATTGAACTCTCTTTTCCCACTCTGTTGTGTCTTGCCTAGCTTGTCTCCATCTCACCCCCTCTTGCCTTTTCCTCCTCGGCATCCCCTCCTTCCATCATCCGTGACTCTCAGCAGCACATATCGGTGGATAACTAATGGTAATGGACTTTGCTCCCTGATGTGGGAATTCTGCAATCAGCCACTCTGCATGACACATGCGTTGATGGCCTTAATTTTCTCAGACTTTAATGCCCCTCAACATCATCAGCAGCAAGAAGACAGCACACAAATAAGCACTGCTAACAGCAGAAGAGTGATTAATCCTGTCAGTGAAAGTGTTCTTCATTGATGTGCAGGTAACTCAATCAACATTGGCAAATAGTCTGTATAAAGTATGCCATGACATCCAGCTTATGACCTTACTGTCTTGATTTATCTTTCTTACTTTTGCTGGTGTTAACTAAGAAAAATAAATAAGACTTTATCACCCAGACCTGACTAGATGATGACACATTTCTGTGTGATGTTCTCTGTAAATATCAGCCATTAATATGTCTAATGCAGATAACGTGTGATTACTCATGCTGTCCTACA
>NW_005187528.1:396903-408108 GCF_000239375.1 Pundamilia nyererei
TTTTATTTTACTCCTGTTATAATTAAAGCTTTTAAAGGTTCTTAGACGACCATGGGTTTAACATAGTTACATTAATTCAATATCAAATGTTTGCTGTTTTTGCTGTGCCATTCAGACACAGAACAGTGTGGGGAAAATGTATTTTAGTTAACGCAAGTAACACATTTTGCAAAGACTCAGTCTGTCTTTCTTGAAATTGAAAACTGCTAGTTTCAAAGTTTTAGCAGCCTGATTTCCATAGCCTAGACCTAAAATCTATGCAAATGAGTTGCTGGCAACTTGACAACCTGTCCCTCAAAAAGCAATGTGACACCACAAGAATGCACTGCATGCACATAGATATATACCATCAATCCTGAAGGTCCTGATACCACAGCCTTATGTAAAACATGACTGTAAGATGACCCCTGGTTCCGCATCCAAAGCGTGGAAGAGCTATTACTTCTATATCCAGGGATGAGAGGACACTTGAGCACTGGGCAAAACAACAATCCAGCTTAACCATCCGGCTCCACTTCAGTCACCATAGAGCAGAAGAAGCATCAAAGCCAGATGTCTTGCTTTAATCTACTGGACCAGTCTGCCTGACCAGCACAGTCCCATCTAACCTGAATTTTTATTCCTGCGAGTAAGTATAAAACCTTTTTTTTAGATAAGGTCTCTTCCTCCTGGAACAGAAATCTTTCACTTTTCCCCTGTCATGCATCCTCAATTTCATTGTCCTATTTTGTGTTTAATCTCCCTGTTTATCATTCTCTGTCACACACACTGTGCACATCACTGGCAAAAAAAACCAAAAAAACATTGGACCTGCAATCACCCATGGGAGGAAGCAGGAATATGTTTGTATGATGTCACAGAGGAGAAATGGCAGCTAATCAAAGGCATCTGTTTCTTCGGAGTGCCAGCATCATCTCAACTCAACACAAGCCAAACTTATGGACAAGTGGAAAAACGAAATGTATTTTCTCATCCCCAGAAAACAACACATGTTCATTTTTGGCTTTTCAACAGCAGTATCTTTAGTCCATTTTGTCCTCAAGTAGAACATGAATCTTCCCTCTCAGCCATCAGATCTTAAAAGAAAACAATAAGCCTTGGAGAGGATGTTATTTTTCTCTGTGACACTGAAAACACATGTCCAGCCACTGACAACTTATGTTTTGTGAATACACTTGTCACTGTGGTGTTTGTGACTTAGCTCCCCTTTGTGAAAGGTACTATCCTCCCACTCAGTTCTCTCCCTGTGAAGAAAAACATATCTGTCATCAAGGTTGAGAAGTGGAAATGTAGGATGAAGGGAAAGGGCACTGGGAAAACAAGTGGTAATTTGGTTGCCTCCCCAAGTCAAATTAGAAAAAGGTGAGATAAATGTTTGCATAAATTTTCTGGAGCAGATGCTTTTTTCAGTTGGAACAAGAGATTCTCAAATGTGTAAACACATTTTGAAACAGCTTACCAAAACCACAGTGAATTAGGATGCAAGTAGACATAAATGAACATTATCAGTCAGCTGAAAGCCACACAAGTCAATAATATAAACAAGAAGTAATATCCTTGTTCTCCAGCACATATTTGTCTTTATTTACCATTTTATTTTTGGATGCCAACACTGTGTGATGCTCCTCCCATTGTCTCCAAAAAAGGTCTGGGCTATTCTGCAGTGATCATTTTGTGGCATTGAAACATCATCAGCTGGTGCAACCTATCTGAGCCTTTTAGGCTATAAAAACTTACCCAGATATACTATTCAGGTCTCTGACTCATATTGTCAAGATCAACATCCATTGGTGTTTTTGTGTTATTAGTTGTTGGGGGTTTGTTTTTTTAGCTTATAATAAATCGTGTTATACGGACTACTTGTCATATTCCTTGAGTCACTTTATTATGAACGGAGTCTTATGGTAAGGTAAGAGCTTTCATAACTGATAATGGTCAAACTAAGTTGCCTTTTAAAGAAGGTTAATGTTAAGGGGCCCAGGGGCCAGTATGCATATGTGGACCCAGATGTGGAAGCAGGTACAAAAAGCAACGATAAAGGTTCAAAACTCTTTATTATATTAACACAAAAGCAAACACAGGGAGGGTCTCGCTAGCAGTCCCTCAGGGCACAGTGGTAAACAGAGTGGTATGGCGCAAGCGGAGGTCTAGAAGGCCGGGTGAGTGTCCAGTGACAGGTCAGTACAGAGAGTCCAACTTGATGAATCCAATGGTCCAGAGAAATGGGTGACAGGAGGGCAGGCAGGTGAGGGATGGTTAGCCTGTGAGCTTGGAGCAGCGTGAGGAGTTACAGAGGGTGACCAGTGTCCAGGTAGGTATACAACTGTACTTAGAGTTAATGGTGAATCCAAGGTAATTGGTTAGCTGACAAACTGGCGAAGAAGAGATGTGAATGCTGGTTTTAAATACTGGCTGCAGATTTGCCCAGATCTTGCACAGGTGACAGTGGCAGGTGTACTGACTGAATGCTCCTCCCAAGGGAAGGAACAGTTGGTTTAAAAACACTGGTGACTCACCCGGACTGTGACAGCTAAACTGAATTCCATTGCTTCCATTGTGGCCAAGATTTTTTGGAATTCACTACAAGAAAGTATACTGTTCAGATTGCTATAATTACTGTTTTTGTTGATTCTCTGTCATAGCTTGCACTGGTCAGTCTCGTTTCTCGTGATTCCTTACATTTTATGTGGGTCAGACACCTAGTCCAGTGTTTCCCATGCAGCTGAAGAGTATCTACAAAACCAGATTCCCTTACCAGTCTCCATTGAGCTGGTGTGCTTTTTCCTGAAGATTTCGGCCAAATACTTACCTTCCCGACCCACCTGCCTGCTCACGCTCGTTTGGATTCGGTTAGATTCGGTTTCCTCTCATGACGTGGATCAGTGGCTTCTTTCTGCCCCTATCTACAAATCAGTGACTTTTCCCACAATAGCTGTGCAATATGGGTTCCTTTTCAAGGCTATGTGTAAACTTACCCAAAAATCAAAATGGAAAACAATGATTTATTACAGTCCTAAAGAAGCAAAATATGTTTATGTTTAATACACAGACCTGCAGCAACATTTAAACAACTTTATAGCTAAGAACTTTTGTTTGCACATGGTTTGTTCACTAGGTTAGATCGTTCCAATAAAACAATGAATGACTAACAGTTACCTTGAAGGCCAATTTGAAAATCTTGAGATTTCAGTCACTGACACCAGCCCATGATCATAATACCATAGGGTAATGTTGAAAGTTATAGCGATAACACCTTAAGCGTGCCCCTATCCACATATTCAGCAACTAAATATGAATGAAAACAACAACCTTGCCATTTCCTCAGCAGAAGAAAAAAATGGCTTGAAGCTTGGATCACTAGCACGTATGCATCATGCAGGGGACTTCTGTCTCTATAACTGAGCAGTGTTTGAAGTGTGCTTTGGGGATCCTGCCAGCCTTTGGCTGTAACTGGGAAACACAGCTGTCCTGTGGCTGATAGCTCGAGAGGAACAGTAACCAGATGATCATTTGTTTGTGTACTATTTACGGGAAATGTGCAGGCAAAAGAGTGACAGGTATCACAGGTCAATTACGGTGCAGAATAGGAAGTGAATGGAGTTAACACATCAAAAGTTAAAAGGTGGTAGATTGCGAATTATCTTAATGACCTAATAATTCATTAGGTCTTGGTGCAATGACACATCACAGAGCACAGATGGTGGTGAGCAGGGAACAGTGTCTACCCTGCAGTTTTATGTTTTAATCTGGTAGGAAACCAATTATGCCTGACGGATTTAATATTATGAGATTGAGTCCAAGTGAGGCACAATATAGCTGCTCCCTGTGAATTCTGATATGCAACATTCATCATTGCATACATACCATTCCTTGCTCAACAATCAACATTTTTCCTACATTCGGAAAACAGGTTTGCATTGTGAAACAAAATGAGCTATCACTTGGTTTTAATTATAGAAAGGTTGTTTTTTAAAATTAATCTATGGAATTAAACATACTGAGATTATTTAATGTGTTCTGCTCTCATGAGATTTGTTTTACTGCTCAGACAATTAATTTAGAAAATTACTATCAGGTTAACTGATGAAATGAAAATAATGATTAGTTGCATTCCTCCATGCATTCCTCCATCAAACACAACCTTCACTTCTTTCTAGTTTGCAGGTTTGACTTTCACTTCCTAAACCTGCAGACGCAAGTGCAGAAAAAAGCTAGATCCCGCACCTTGTGAACAGAACATGGATATGCTATACTTTAACTGTGATTCAAAAGGTTCCCAGCTGTAGCATAGCATTTGTTTAACCATAACAAATCTAACAAGCCTGCAATCAATCAGTCTTGATAGGCTGGAAGCCTTGCATGGCAATATCTAAAGTTACAAATGCAAAAGGAGCCAGCAGTTATACAGTTGTGGTAAATGAACCACTTCATGTCATGAGAGGCAAGCTTTGTGTTACAGGAAAGCAGCTGAAGATAAATGATGAATTACATTAAGAACTGCTTACCTGGCTGGAAACAAACCTGAAAGGCACCACGTGGTAACAACAAGATAGGATCTGCGTTCCTCATCAGAATAGAAGCATCATTTTAGTATATTTAGTTGGCTAATGAAAAAATTAATTCCCACAAAATAACACAATAATGCAGAAAAATGTTGCATCATTTGCACTGTTTTGAGAGCAAATAATAGCTCTTATACATTACATGGTTCCCTACATGGTGTAAGCAATATAGCACCCATGACAGTGTCTAAACTTGTGGCATGCTGTGATTTTTACAGAAAGGCAAACTGAGCTGAATACTTCTTATTCATTTTTTTTGGCCAGCATCATATACTGTAATATATTACTAGTGGTTGTCCCGTGTCATTAACCGGACACAGGCACACTTGTGAAATGGAGACAGCTACAGTTTCCCATAAATATGAAACAAGCAAGGCTTTTAGTAACAATACCAACTATGGCCACAAGATGGCAGTGATGAAAATGATGAATGCAAATAGACAATGAGATTTATGATAGCATTGTCTACAAAGCAAGGAGAGCGATCGCTTTACTTTGGTACGTTTTCATTTAGTGTAATGTCTTCCAATTTAATTGACAGAAAGAGACCACGACCACTTGCTTTCCAAGGCTAAGAGATTTTCTGAAATTCCAGCATTTGAGGTTTTACTCCCAACTCATAATATCCTTATGCTTAGTCATAACTAAACATTGGCTTCAAATTATAATTATGACAATTTATCATATATTTCCAATATGAGGTGCAGTCCAAAAGAGTTAAAAAGGACTCTGTCAACATCAAAAGTACATGTAGATGCTATGATTGAGCTAAAATTATTTGCTGGCTACAGATGAATAACTGTGGTAACCAATGACTCATAAATGTACTAAACATAGGTATGTAGGACAAGTGTGTTGCAGCTGGAAGAAGTTTGTCTTTTAACATACGTCTAACATTATAAAAGGGTTATTTTAAACCAAAGCACCCCTCACCCCATGAACCTAGCCACATAATTTTGGTGCTTTAAATCATATACCTTTAATGCTAAAACATAACCAAGCAATTTATTTCCTCAAACCAAACAACCAAATCCAGAAGATGTAAAGGCAAAAATGAGTCCAAGTGTTCTGGATGTAGGATGTGTGATTGCTGTATTCACTCTGATTCAGATGTTACTGTTTATCCAGTTTTGTCACATAGACTTAGCTGTTAGGCATTGTGGGAAAGCTTCAATTCACATTTACATAGCTCTTAAATTTAGCAGCAGTTTCAAATGTGGGTTAAATGTTCTTTCAGTAATAATTTATGTTACATACTGACCTCCAGAGACCTATTCTTTCTTAAGAATTTCTAAGCCGTTTGCATGCCCAGTTGCTTGATTTTATACACCATGGAATAGCCATGGAAGTGATTGAAACGCCTGAATTTAGTAGTGTGAATGGGGTTTCTGTTTCTGCATGGAATTTCTGCCAATTACCACTCCTACAGATGCTGTAAATTAGTTATGTAATTTGATACCATGAATTGTTGACATATCTTAACCCTTGAACAAAAGCCCGTTAAACACCCAGGTGACCTGTGGACATTATGACCATAACATAATCTGTCTAAAAAAAGTGACTTATCAAAGGTTTAAGACAAGCCAGCATCAGTCATTGCTAATTAATTTTAGATCCCAGCAAAAAAAATTTAAAATAATAAAATGTAATACAATTATATTTTTCACAGGTGGTTCTCATTTGTACGACGTGCATGAAAATTGGTAAGAACAGACTTAAGTGAAGTAAGAAGCACACTTTTTGTAATCCATCTTATAGTTTGCATCTAGCGTCACATTATTCATAGTGTTATATTGCAGTCAGATTCTCTCTGTACCATAGTTCTCCTTTCTTGAGTCCTTATTCTTTCCTTGACCACATTGATTGTTGATTTAAATCAAGGTCAACAAGAAACCATTTATGAAATAAAGGCAGGAATCAAGACTCAACAAATAAGAAAAAAAATGAATTTCAGACCACAAGAAGATCTTTAGCTTAAATGTAATGGACACAAATAAAAAATACTAAGTTTAAAATGTTGTTGTTTTTTTAAAAACAAATTATTTTTGGAACACTTTTTCCACTTCTGACATTAAACCTCTGCTTTTTGTTTATTTCAAAGTGCATGTTATTTGGAACCACTGTCTGCCACTGACTCGAAAAGTAGCTTTGTTAAACAGCATAGAAGTGATTAGCAACAGTAGTAAATTTCATGGACAGGTAATTAGAGTAATTGCTTAGAAATAATGAGAAGGCAGTTTCCCCCGAAAATAGACTTTAATAAATCCTTATTGATGGATTATGGCCCCATGTGGCCAAGAAATTAACTTAAAATTAAACTAGAAAATGGAATTTGATATACATTTGAATTTTTTACATTTTCTTTTCATGTAAAACACAAATATTGATTACAGTTTTAACTGTTTAATTTACAGTCTTTTAAAACGTGAGGTCGGACTCAACTGTCATACATTGATTTATAATTTAAGTCTAACAAATTCATCCAAACCATCAAACTCATCTCCGTGGTCACTATCAAGGACAAGTTGGCAGTTATGGTCTTACCGCCCCTTCACCTCCTCCTCACCACCACTGCTCCTTCACACAGTGCAGAAGATCATTAATCTGAGTGTGTGCACTTTTGACTGAGCTGCAAATAGGCCCTAACTGCCTCCCTGCAGTTCCTGCCACAGATGATTATCGTTGCGACGATTAAAACACTGACTAATGCATCCCCTCAGGGTACGCCGCTGCCCATCTCCTTCATCACTGCCACTGACCCACTGAATGGCTTGTTAGCCGAAGTCTGCCCAGTGGATAGAGGGATGAGAAGTTACCGCCAGTGCTCTCCTTGCCAAAAGCTCACTGACTCTCGTGCAAGTGTATTAACAAGCCTAAGGTATTTGTTTTGCCTTTGTCAGCTTCAGTGGATGTTTTAGTTTGGCCTCAAATTCGATTACAAATATTTTTTCTCACTTAATTTAAATAGTGTCATGCATAGGTCAGGGGGAAAATGTACTACACTAAGTAATCAAGTCCTTTATTACTTCTCAAAAGCTTACCCAAAATGTTTTCACAAGCTTCATTCACTGACTAACTTCTCAAACTGTCTCATTAACAGGATACTTGAGAAGTGCATCATTACTCAGCAACACACTTAATCATTTATTTTCCTCCAAATATGCAAGTGTGTTTTTTGGAGTGTGAAATCGCTCAAATGAATTCTCTTTTTTTCTTTTTTTCTGCAACGTAATCGTTGGATAATGGGCTCAGAGCTGAAGGCGTATTCACATCAATTAATGCTATTCAGGGAGAACCCAGTAATTGATTGCTGCTACACTAACACAGCCCAACCATACTGCTTTCATTTTCAGTGCAATTAAGGGCTTGCGATTGTAGATCTCATCATAAATCTTAATCAGGATTCTTGCATTTGTAAGTGGAAAATGAAATCCTTAATGTATTTATATACCCCTTTAATTCAGCTTCCTAGAAATAGAGGATGACAGAGCAGGAAAACTAAAAAGGATTGCACTTGAGACCAGACAGGGTGGAACTACAATATTAAAATAGGAGGTGAGCAAGACCTTTTTGTAGATGAAAAAGAGAAAAAAGTTTGAGGGATATTGCAGTTCAATGTGTTTTGTATATCATAGACTTATTGGGAGTCTACATCTTGTATACATTACAGAGTCAGGGGGTGGGTCTATCACCCAGCATTTTGAGTATTTTTGTATTTTTGATTTCTTATGTTATGCGGTAAAGATGTTAAGTTTTAGTATTATTATTAGTTTGGCTTGAGTTTTAGTCTAGCTTATGGTTTTCTATGTCTCCTTAGTTATGAGTCCTCAGTGTTTTACTTTCAGTTATGCCTGTGCGTTTGTCTCTCCGCATGTTCTGTGTTCTAATCATCTAGCTTGTGTTGTCATGTCTACATCTCTCAGTGTTTCATGTTTTATTTTGAAGACTGGGGTGTCTCCATGTTCTCTGTGTTTTGTTTTACCTTCTGTGGCATCATCATTTTCATTTGTGTCAGCTGTGTCTCTTCAGGTGTTTCCACTTCCCTCATTACCCTCCTGTGTATTTAAGTCCTCTATCTCTTGCTGTCTGTTTGGTTTCATGTCTAGCCATGTCACGTCTCAGCGGTCTTCTTACTGGTCAGGTTCATATTCAGTTTATTTCATAGTCCCATGGCCACATGTACCTGTTCAGTTCCATGTCTCTCGTCACAGTTTTAGTTAGCTTATTTAGTCATTTCCCAATTTAGGTTTCTGATTAGTTTTCATCCTGTTTGCTTTTTGCCTTCTTTTGCATTCATGTTTAATCAGTCATAATAAACGGCTTGCCTTTTGTGAAACCATAGTTCGTTTCTCCAGTGTCTGCCTTTGGGTCCTCTTTTTCCTTCCCACATTTGCGACTTTTTTTTTTTTTTTAAATCAGGCACTTAATTTTGGAATTTTGGAACAACATTTAAACTATAACTACTACAAACTACTAGTTTGTTTATTTTGAACCAAATAAGAACATAAAATCATCAAAAAATGTACACTTAAGTACAGTATTCGAATGTACTACAGTAGCACCAGATGGAAGTAGCTGTGCTTACAAAAAGACTTCTATAGAAGTGTCGGAAATTACCTTTTTATCTTTACCTCTTTATACAGTTTTCGGTATAAAGAAAAATGACTGTATTCAGTCAATTTTGTAAATCTTGGCCAAAACCAGTCACTGACATTATAGTAGTTTTTATACTGTCTATTTCGGTCTATTCATACTGCTAAAAAAAACCAAAAAAAAACAACTCGTGTTTCTTATTGTGAAAATGCTTTACAAACTACCCAAACTTTTAAACTTCTAAATATTTTTACTGTATACATATCACATCCAGACTGATGTGTCACACTGAGTCACAGCTTCTATAAGCAAATAATGAATAACAGTTGAAATGCCAATGCCGAGATTCCTACCTCCTTGAATAAATGATACAGTTCTTAAAGCTCCCAACAGGCTGCAGTCACCCACATGACTTCCATAAGTGTCCTGTTGTCATTCTTATTTGTTAGCATCAACCACTTAAACTAGGAAAATGGTCCTCTTTCACGGTCATGTGTGAAGTGCTTGTCATTGAAAACTGGCATTGAATGTGAAACTGTGCAATATGCAAGTTTCACACAGTCATCAACAAAAGGAATTGGTTAAACCGTCCAGACCAAATGCCTTGGACACACAATTGAAATGAAGTGTGCTTTTACTGAGCCTGATAGAGTTGCAATGAATGGAAAATGTGGGTGAGTTGCATTCATCAACAAATGTCTAAGTTTAAAATATATTGAAGAACCTTGGCTGTTTCACTGCATTCATGACATTCATTTTGTTTAAAAAGTAAAACTCTTGAGTGACCAAGCTGAGCACAAAACGGAAGAAAATTTCTTTGTCTGAGGATCTCTGCTCTTCACCAGGGCCTAATGAATGCACAAAGCACTGTATGGAGAATTTTAGTGATAGTTCAGTTGCAGTGATTCCTGCTCAAATGGTCTCCAACTGCCTTAATTTTTGACCCATGTATATATTAATGGACCACATTTCTCACTGCCGTCTGTGTGGGGTGGCACCCACCGACGTAAATATCTTTAGCCTAGCTTTTCCTGAATCCCAGTGCTGATTTACAACAGTTTTTACAAATTTGGATTGTAAAAAAAGAAAATGAAATGCTGTTGTCTGTTTCATGCTAATTGTGAGCTTTTTGCCAGATCAACTGTGATAACCTTTATGGGGTACAATACAGGCACACAATGGCAGACAAATTTGTTGAGGAAATCTTGTTCAGCAGACTGTTTCAAAGTCATGGGCAAAGCCCCTGAAGGACAGATTTAACACCTAGGAAGAAGAATGGGCATATCTGGTGCATTCACTAACTGGGTGATGAATGAATTACAGCACCTAAATTTAGCAGGGCAGTCTACCTTGAAATCGGGCTAGACTTCCATCTTAGGAACACAGACAGGCAGTTTCTTACGTCACAAGCCACGACCTCTATTTCTGCAGGAAAAAGAAAGATTGATGTCTGACCAAACATTTCATGGTTGCCAGGAAATATCCTGAGATGGTGTGTTGCTGCATTTGTCTGACTGGTCAGGGCTTACTGGCAGGATCATTTTGTCTAAGGGGAGCTTGAGCATCTGATGCTAATGATGTGTGCAAATGTATTTTTTTTGCATGCAAACACTTATCAGAGACTGTGCTACTCTAGAAATAATCACAAAAATGACTTTACTTTCTTCCTCTCCTTTATTAAAGGAAACAACATTTACAACTTTATAAGTTACAGATTTTTTTTCATTAGCTAAATAATAGTATAGCTAGTCTTAATTGCACATCATAAGAATACAGCGTTTTCTGCCACAGATGATGTATGTTTAAATTAATAGCTAATGATATTGTAGTTATAGTTTACATGTAAACAATATAAGTTAAATGAACTGCAGTACTCATAAATGTAGTAGCATTCCTTCAGGGCAAGCAAGACAAGGAACTACTTACCCACTGAAATCTAAAAATGAACATAGTTAAAACCAAAGTGAAAATGTTCCCTCTTCTGTTCAGTGAGCTTCTCTCTCTACCTGTTGCCCCCTTAGGGGTGGTGTTTTCTTTTTTTCTTTTTTTT
>NW_005187528.1:408889-411512 GCF_000239375.1 Pundamilia nyererei
ACAGCTATCATCTTCCAGGAAACAAACCAGTAAGCCCCACCCCCAGAGAACCTGTAATCCAAGTGAGCACACTGTATCAGTTCTCATCTCTGTGTCAAAATCTGTGGACTCTCTTGAATTTGAATGATCAGGACTGGCCTCTGTGGACTCTCTTGAATTTGAATGATCAGGACTGGCCTCTGTCTCCTTTCCCTCAGTGAACTCACCCCCCCAGACTTGTAAATCAGCATGAACGTGTTGCGTGTCCGCACAGGTGCTACTTCATTCCTTGCTCAAAAATAATGTTGTTCAATTTGGTTCTGTTTGTAACTATTGGCTGAGTCAGCCATAACAGTTTGTGCATGGTCATTGCTGATAAGGGTGACCAGCATGCTAGACCAGCTGCTGTAGGTTCCGCTTTCACATATCTGAGCAGTGTAGTGAAGTGTTTTCATTATGCTTTATTGCTTTTACAAAATAAATGTTCTATAGAATGTCTCCATCACTCATCCCAGTCAACTAATATTTTGATGATAACTATAAAAGTAATAATTGTTAACATTTTTCAGCTAATGAGTGCAGAAGGGTGACAATATCCATGCAGAGTGTAGAATGCAAAATAAAATGCAAGCACAGAAAATCACCAGGTGCCACTGCTTAAACACCTGGATGTCCACAAATGTGTAATTCATTCATGACTTTTAATTTTTTCAAAAATAAATCTTTGTTCAAATATGACCAAAAATTTGGTAGGCAAATTAAAATAGCTTTTCATACATTGTACCCACATACAAAGTACAAAAATTACGTTGGTATTTATGAAGTGAGCGCCCTCACAAGATTGTGTGTAACAGATACAGACTCAGATTTGTGTAGCTGATGTTCTTGCAAAATATTTGTAAAATGAAAAAGATGAAGTAATTAAGTTTTTAAAGGATCCTGTTGACATGAAAGAAAATTCAGAAGAAAAATCATCTATCGAGTCATGTTGGTGGAAATGGAAAACAATAATGGCTAAAGCATTTAGCAAGTGACCACTGAGAAGGAGGACAACAGGGAGACTATATCTAGGGTATGTTTTTGCTCCAGGTTACTTTTCACTTGCTAGACTTATGCTTTCTCACATGCCACTTATATTGGTGGATGATGGGGAATTACAAGACAAAGCTGTGAACTGGTCCCTACAGTAAAAGACATTGTACAGGTTGTCAGATAGGTCATCATACAGATAATATGACTTCCCTGCTGTAGTGTTAATTTTGTTGACCAGTAATTTTCATCATGGTTTTTGTCAATGACCTTTTGTTCTAACAAAAACAAGATTATAACTAAAAAAAAACAAAAACTAATGCATGGGGACAAACTGTTAATGATCAAATTGACTAATTCTTATATAGCACTTTTCAAACCACGAAACCTTCCAGTTACTGGATGATCTCCTACATTCACCCTGAAATTAATTATGATGAAATATATTGACACTTTCATCAATGAATTAAAAAGGAGATGAAAATATTCTGGAGAGACAAGATCCAACCAGAACTAATTAAGTAGTGCAGAAAGGTGATGATCAAATCAAAAGTAATTCTCTTGTGCAATAAGCTTAGATGCTCACATTTGGTCTGCTCTTGCGAAATGGTACAGCTTTTTTTTTTTTTTTTCATCCTGTAACACATTCTGCTCTAATTTAAGCACAATTGAAGTGAAGAAGTATTGTAAATTTAATAGAAAATAAGAGACAACTCCTTCACTTAGATCCATCATCAGTTGGCTTTGAATCCTATAGTATATACCCTGTTATCCAAGACAGTGTTACACCTGCTATAGCATGTGGATGTAATGCCTTACGTTGATTCATATGAAATTATGTTGTAATAGAGATTTTCCTCATTCATTTTCTTGTCCCCACTCACCATCTAACCCAGTTCAATTTACCAGAAGTGCCCCTGATTGATTGCTACTTTACAAGAAGAAAATTACCTGCATCTTGATAGATGATTGAAACCAAAAACACCTAATCTTTCTGAAATCCATCCCATTTTGGTGTATATCCCTCAGAGAACACAGGCTAGATTACTGATGGCAGAGGAGGAGGCTAATGGGTCATCTTTTGAAGTACCAAAATAGGAAGGGAACCTGATTACAATGGAACAGGTAGGAGACAGAATATAAAATGCTATGCCCAGTGGTGATTAATACCCAAATGGCATGAAATGTGCAATAAAAGCTAGGGGAAAAAGTCATGTACTGTAGATTGTCACACCCAGCATGAGAGGGAGTAGAAATTTCCCTGACACAATTTCACTGTTATCTTTTTAACCAGGTCAAGTCAAATTTAATTAAACCCCAATGTGGCAAATTACAAATTTGTCTTAAGCTGTACACTCTTGGTCCACGATTTAGGTGGGAGGGAAAACTCCCTAGTAAAAGTCCATCATTTGGGTGGGGGTTGGGGACTACTAGAAAAGCAACTAAAGAGGGATCCCTTTCCCAGCAGGAGTGAAAAGATGCTGATAAAGGACCCTTAAGATGCTTTGCTATCCTGCTAATTACCATTAGTTTCCACCATCCTGAAAAGTGTAACTGTTGCATGTGTAATACAGTTTTATATCTTCATTTGAAAACTGATTTGCATAGTGCTTCG
>NW_005187528.1:411532-430844 GCF_000239375.1 Pundamilia nyererei
CCCTGAAATTAATTATGATGAAATATATTGACACTTTCATCAATGAATTAAAAAGGAGATGAAAATATTCTGGAGAGACAAGATCCAACCAGAACTAATTAAGTAGTGCAGAAAGGTGATGATCAAATCAAAAGTAATTCTCTTGTGCAATAAGCTTAGATGCTCACATTTGGTCTGCTCTTGCGAAATGGTACAGCTTTTTTTTTTTTTTTTCATCCTGTAACACATTCTGCTCTAATTTAAGCACAATTGAAGTGAAGAAGTATTGTAAATTTAATAGAAAATAAGAGACAACTCCTTCACTTAGATCCATCATCAGTTGGCTTTGAATCCTATAGTATATACCCTGTTATCCAAGACAGTGTTACACCTGCTATAGCATGTGGATGTAATGCCTTACGTTGATTCATATGAAATTATGTTGTAATAGAGATTTTCCTCATTCATTTTCTTGTCCCCACTCACCATCTAACCCAGTTCAATTTACCAGAAGTGCCCCTGATTGATTGCTACTTTACAAGAAGAAAATTACCTGCATCTTGATAGATGATTGAAACCAAAAACACCTAATCTTTCTGAAATCCATCCCATTTTGGTGTATATCCCTCAGAGAACACAGGCTAGATTACTGATGGCAGAGGAGGAGGCTAATGGGTCATCTTTTGAAGTACCAAAATAGGAAGGGAACCTGATTACAATGGAACAGGTAGGAGACAGAATATAAAATGCTATGCCCAGTGGTGATTAATACCCAAATGGCATGAAATGTGCAATAAAAGCTAGGGGAAAAAGTCATGTACTGTAGATTGTCACACCCAGCATGAGAGGGAGTAGAAATTTCCCTGACACAATTTCACTGTTATCTTTTTAACCAGGTCAAGTCAAATTTAATTAAACCCCAATGTGGCAAATTACAAATTTGTCTTAAGCTGTACACTCTTGGTCCACGATTTAGGTGGGAGGGAAAACTCCCTAGTAAAAGTCCATCATTTGGGTGGGGGTTGGGGACTACTAGAAAAGCAACTAAAGAGGGATCCCTTTCCCAGCAGGAGTGAAAAGATGCTGATAAAGGACCCTTAAGATGCTTTGCTATCCTGCTAATTACCATTAGTTTCCACCATCCTGAAAAGTGTAACTGTTGCATGTGTAATACAGTTTTATATCTTCATTTGAAAACTGATTTGCATAGTGCTTCGGGGATTTTCCGCTCATAAACACATTGTGCTTACCCAGAATAATGAGCAAAACCTGAATAATACAAAGCTAACACCCAACCGTCTGTCATTATGAAGTCTGCCTCCCTCACTACAGTGTATACACTACTTTGCAACCCAGTTGGCATAAAAAACATTTTGCTGCTATTCTCACCTGTCTTCAACACAGTCACTAAGCTCTTTACCCGAGGCTATAGACATCAGCAAAGGTATGGCAGTCATCTTGACTCTCTCTACATCTCCCTTAGTGTGTCCAAAGGCATGGCATGCAATACTGCAGAATGACATGTGGCTCCACATATCTCAAAAACACAAGCTGCTTGGTGGTCCTGTATTCCCTGATGGGCTGTTTGGGGCACTCCTACAGAGAGCTAGAGCTCAATAGCTCAGTTCCAAGAATTAGCTGAGGAAGCAGAAAGGGTAAGGAGGCTCAGCTTGATATGGTACACTGAATGGTCTATATTTTAATTTTTATTTATTTATTTATTTTTTGGACACATGAGACTTGTTAGAAATGGGTAGTTTAATGCTCAGCTGATGATGTAATGGGAGGATGTGCAATACAGAAAATAAAATTGCTGTGATTTTATAGGCAGCTACAAACATTTTAAGAATTTATATTTTATATTATTGTTGCATAAGAACTAAAAAAAATGTGAACAAGTTATGTGGAACTAGCGCATGAACCCTTATTTAGAAAATCCAACTTAATACTCTGAGCTTATCTCTCTTTTTCCTAAAGCAAAAACATTGAGGTCATCCAGTCAATGAATGAAGCTTTGTGTCCACTACATCAGCTCTAGAGAGAATTAAGAAAAACATTTAGAGCAGATTACTGACAGTGTTCTTAATCTGGATCCATTATCTATCATGTCAATCACTGATGTCTTAAGTCACAACCACAATCTCATGACAAGGTTTTGAATTAGCTCTGTTACAGTTTAAGAGGAAATTTGATGCATTAACAGTGAAAACTGATTTTCTAACTTGACAACAGTTTAGAAAGACTCACATTTAGGCTGTCAGCTCCTCATCTTAGGAATCTAAGAGTCAGTTCAGTTTTATCTCCTAACATCTTAGCGCTGATGGAATAATCTTTTGTTTAAAAATCTCGAGTGTGACAAATGACATGTAAATGAGCATGTTTCAACCACTGAAAACCACATGGAGGATTATGAATGTATATTTAAATCAACTGTCAAGACTGACTGACAGATTAATAGTCTTTAGTCTAACTGTTCTGAGGCTGTATTTGAATTACACGAGTAACAACAGCATCCAGACATGGTTTTAAAAAAAATATCCACAAAGCTGATGTTTATCTGGAAGATGTTTTTGTTGTAATTATCCCCATCTAATCTAAGTGTCAAATGAAGGCAACTGGACTTAACTTTTTTGGAGAAGTTTCTTGTCCTCCATTTAGGGACTTGCATGCACGAGTCACACTCAGACACAATGAAAAATTACAGACACACTTAAGAACAACAATTAAGCCTTCTTGCCTTTTTAGTACAATATCCAGTGTGACTGAGTTGGATATTTGCACTCTTACACACATCTTTGTCATCTAAATGTCTGCAAAAACTGCAGTGCATGTATGAAAACTGCTCTTCTCTTTCATTTCTCCCTCAAACAACTGGTCTATATGGGGAAACTATTACTCAGCTCATGCCTTGGTGATTTGTTCTAAGAATGGATGAGATTCTGCCTCAGTTTGAGCTTCACAATGATGCAAAAGTGCCTCTGTGACTACGAGTGCTTCAGATTCTCATCCCTTTGTGGTTCAAGTCTAGTAGTATGTTGAGGCAGAACATTTGTTCACCCTAAATGAAAAACAACCAAGCGTAAGGAGAGCATTGTAGCGTATGTAGCTGAATGCAGTGAGGAATGCACAGATCAGTATGTTGGCAAAACAAAAGATCTGCTTCACAACACAAGATCATAAAGCAAAAGAAGTTTGGTTTTTTTTGTTTTTTTTTTAATTTAGCACTTAAACAGTCCAGACTCTCTACAGATGTTTTATGTAGCGTGCTAACATGTTATATTATTTGTGGCTTTTCTACATATAAGTCACAAATGTCAGATTTAGTGGTGGTGCAGGAGAGTAGGATTTATTGCTTGAGGTCTATGGAAAAAAGTAGAAAAGACAAATAGTTCTAAAATGTTTGACTATTGAGTGAACATGCAACCAATGCTCTTTTGGGAATACATTTACTAGCTGTTTGAACATTTGAAATGTTATATGCAATGGCAAAGTTGCTTATGCCACTAGTAGAAACAGACAGGCACAGATGCTCAACTTCACCTCCTCAAGAATCCAATTTGCTGTTTCTCTCACTATAAATGTGTTCTTATTTCTCTGAAATGTCCAAAGAAAAGCAAATACTGAAACAGTCTCTCGCCGTGGATTAATCCAGTTAAAAGAAATGAACCAGACCAGCACCTAAAACCTTTCACACTTTATTTCATCTCTTCTCTTTTTCCTTCATGTCATGAAATGCTAAAAATCCTTTTCTATCTTTTCACTGCTTGTTGGTGTGTCAAGTATTCAAACCTGAAGATTTAAAACAAAAAAAAAATCCATGGCTGTCTATGAATCAGCAATGTGTCAGTATGTGAGTGGACAAGACAGCCTCTTCACGCTTGGTTAGGTTTTCACTCTCATACTCAGTAGGGCAGAAGGTTATGCCCACAGGCTTTAAATCACATTGGAAGGGTCCTTCTTGCTCAGCAAGGTATTGTTTTTGAGCTTCCAAAGGATTTTTTTTACTCTCATAAAAGAAACTTACCAACAGAACTGCTGCTAAATCTGGTCCAGGGCCCATGAGCAGTAACAAACAAATACTGATCCACACTTGTAGTTCTTGTTCCTTTTGGTGCTTTGGGAAGTGCCACACTCGATTAGGCCCAACAAGTCCGCCTAGGTATTACAGCTGACATTAAGGAAGCTGTTCTTCGTCTCTATCAGCACTTCCACACAACCGTGACTCACCAGCACCCCCCCACCCCCCACCCCCCCACAATGCATTGTGGCCGAGCCCTGAACGCTCCCAAGAAAATCTCCACTGGCCCAGAGCGACAGCAAGTACAGAGACAGGATTTATCCAGTTTGTGCCCTCAAAGCTCCACTCGCAGTGTTTAGAGGATGTGCACTGTCAGTTGGAACAGTGGGTTAGAGGATAGTTTCTCTTGTGTTTGGCAAGCATTCTAAGAGGGGAATGGGCTTTGCTATGACACATTTACACTTGATTAAACTACTGTGTTTTCTACTGATGTGTTCTTAGTCCTGATTTAGTGTTGAAGCCTCCACAGGAAGCCTTTCATAAGCTCTTTATATATTGCCAGAAAGATGTAAAGACACAGATGTGTAAAACCTGCTTTGGCAGAAGAACCCTTCTTATTGCTGAGCAGCAGCTCAGAATGAAAAAGTGCACGTGGTTAAAAGTGTTTGGTAATGTTGATTAAGTGATGGGATTATCTCTGCTGAGCGCTTGTTTGAAATTCAGGCAAGCTAGATGCTGAGGAAATGTTTCAGTGTGCAAAACACAGAATGTGAAATTGTAAATCAAAGTGAGTGATGCAGGGATTCATGCTGAGTACATAGATGATGTTTACTAGACGTGAACCCAATGCTTAGCACACACACAAACAGGTTTAGAGTATTTCTGCCTCTCATATTGATCCTATGAATTTCTGTTGTATGTGCTAAATGTAGAAGCATTCTGATGAATCGACATGAATAGCGAAAATTCGAATTGGTAAAGGGTCATTAGAAAAGCAGGGTATAACAGTTTGAAGCTCATAGCATGTAATTCATGTTGTTTGTATTCATCCAGTATCCAGATATCAGTATGGTTTTGAACAGTCTTTATCTTTGCTGTCGCTGGTCTGATATTCAGGCTGAATTTCCATCCATTTATTGTAGTTTGCAGGCTGTGTAGACTGCATATAAACATTCACTGTAGTGTATGGTTAATACCAAGACACATCTTGCCCCATCTAAAGGCTAATGTGTTTTCAGTTGTTTTGAATGGTCAGTGAAAGCGAGGATGAAAAGGTTTGAATCACAAAGAATAGAGGGAGGCACTGAGTGCTTGAACCAGTAATTAGTTACCATTTTTCACTTATCCTTTCTTGAAGTAAACAGGGTTTCTGAATGGGTTTTAAGTTAAATGTCTGAAATAAGGCTTCCAACAAGGGGCTTGATGAAACAACAGAAGCTCACACTTTGGTTCACGGAACCCCAATGACTTACATGATGACAAGGTGGGTCAGCGACTCTCAGGAACACCTCTGATGTGATAACCCCACGCTGCGCCAACTGCCTCAATCCCCATCACCTTTCAGAACTGAAGAAATAGTTTTGATTTTAGGCGCCTTTCAAAACGCTCAAGGTCACCTTACAGAGAAGAGTCTAAAACAATAAGAAAATATCTGTCAATTTGATTAAACAAATTTAGAATATGTAAAATTACTAAGAACAAAGGAAGTTTTTTTTTTTTTAATGTAGAATTTTCTGTTTGTTCAGGATTACTGTTTGAGTGATAATACGCAAACTTTAATATATTTAAAGCTCCGTATAACCAATGCTATTAATGAAACACACAGCTATTGACTGTATTGACAGCCAAAGAAACACAGCTTGAAAAGAACTGAATAATGTTATCTCCTGGAAATAGCCTCTTTACTGCGCCTTTTTACCAGCTTCATTTTATATTACCATGAGTGAGATTTTATTAATATTTCATGTCTCAAAAGCCCTATTTTTCCATTGGACAAGCCACTGTGATGTCACAAAATGCTTTGAAGACCATTCTCTCACTATCCTGTCAGAGATTATGTTGCTAATGATTTGTACACTAGGTATCAAACCTGATAATTTAAATTAAGGGACATGACTTTTTAAGCTGTGTAGGTGCATGGACACCAACAAATGCCATTCTACAATCTCAGTCCATGGCTATCATATGACCATTGCTTGTTCGCAAGATTGCAGGCATGTCCTTAAAAGTCCCTGGTGAAAATAATTTCTGGAAAGAGCGTTTTCTTCTCCTGGGTATAAGCCTAGAACTCGAAAGTGAGCAGACAACTTTGTGAAAGTGTTGTGCTCTCATAGTTTGATGAACCCACTGTGTTCGTTTGTCAGTCTCTTTAAAGGCTTAACATCTTCCAAAAATCCAAAATCCAATTTATTTATATAGCACATTTAAAAACAAAAGGTTTGCCCAAAGTGCTGTACAAAAGCATCTTAAAAACAGGAAACGAAGATGCCTGTCTAATATTTAAAGGCAGCGTATTCCAAAGTTTTGGGGCCATAATTGAAAAGGCTCGTCCTCCTCTACGTTTCAGCCTTGATTTTGGGACAACCAACAGCAGCTGGTCAGCTGATCTGAGGGTCTGTGAAGGAATATAAGGCTGATGTAACTCGGAAAGGTATGGGGGAGCAAGACCATTAAGGCATTTATAAACCAATGTTAGGATTTTGAAATTAATTCCGTGATGAACAGGAAGCCAATGAAGAGAAGACAGGATAGGAGTTACATGTTCATGCCTTTGGGTACCAGTTAAGAGGCGGGCAGCAGCATTTTGAACGAGCTGAAGATGAGCAAGAGACCCTTGGCTGACTCCAACATAAAGTGCATTACAGTAGTCAAGCCGTGTTGAAATAAAGGCATGTAATACCTTCTCCATGTCCGGTCTTGACAAAACTGGCTTCAGCTTTGCTATTTGCCTCAGCTGCAAAAAGCTTTTTTGCAACACCGAACTAATATGTTTGTTCAATTTAAAATCTGAGTCCATAATGACTCCCAAGTTTGTCACATGCTGTTTGATACAAGACCCTAGCCAACCACAATTTACGAGCGGGTTGCATGAAATATTATTAGGTCTAAATACAATCACCTCCGTTTTACTCTCATTGAAACTCAAAAAGTTCAGAGCCATCCAAGCTTTGACATCTTCAAGGTAGTTCAAAAGGATTTGGATGGAGCCTGGGCCATTTGGTGCAAAAGGCAAATAAATTTGTCAGTCGTCTGCGTAGCAGTGAAAGGATATTTCATGTTTTCTAAAAATAGACCCCAAAAGGAGCAGGTATAATGAAATAAGAAGAGGGCCAAGGGTTGAGCCCTGGGGCACCCCACAAGAAAGGGGGGCTGAGGTGGACTCAAAATTTTCAACTTTAACACTAAACATTCTTCCACTCAAATATGAGCAAAGCCAATCGAGTGCTGCACCTTTGATGCCAACCAGGTGTGTCAAATGGGCGTATAAGATGCCTCAGTATTTCACTATTAGTCATAAAACCACTGAATATATGGCTTTTCCCATCAAGCCTGCATGTGCTTTAGAGTTCCTTTAATGGTTTGACATCCTTTCAAATAGCCATTATCAACTTTTCAAAGTTGCAGTCATTATTTCCAGCAGCACCCAGAAAGACGTGACAGGATGAATGCACAGACTAGACAATTTTCCTCCCCTAATGTTTATTCATCCAGCCAAATGAAAATTTCAGAGAAGAAAAGTAAAAGATGATCAAACATGACGAGAGCACTCTGCTGTCTCCCTTTATGTTTGAAATGTATCTTCCCTGATATTGCTTCTTTCTGGGATGAGAATTTAAGATCCAAGTGGGTTCCATCTTGCATCCATTTATCAGCACGGAAATGTTCCTGTTTGCTTTGAGTTAAATTATTTCCACTCTGCCTCAGCTACTCTGTTGGAAAGAAACTGCTTCAATGCTTTATCTTTTTCTGAGGAAATACACTATGTAATAAGAGGTGATAGCAATATTACAAAAACGAGTCTCTTCGGTCTCTGTGATTTCAATCTATTAGGGAAAAACTTGGTTTGTATTTGCTCGTATAAAAGCCAGACTGGAGATGAAGTGAAGGTGCCTTTCTTTTCATTAGAAAAGAATGAAGCTGCTTGTTTTCCTCTTGTACAAATAAAAAAAAACTGACTGAGTTTGTTGTGTGAAGCTTTATTTTTGCTGCACAAGAAACTTAAAGCTGGCTGGCTGGCTTGCTTGCTTGGCTGGATGTATATAAAACAACAAAACAATCACACTAGGCATTTATCTCAAGTGTTCACCTTGACCTGCATTAGTGAAACAGAGTTACAGTCAAATCACGAGGTCAAAAACTGACATCTATGCTGACATGCTAAATACAACAGTAGGGAGCATGCATACTGTATGGGATTTTGTTGATTTAAAAATCCAGTGTCCTATAATTAAAGATCCAAATGTAGGACTCAAAGCACACTAAATGACCAAAATGAGATTATTAATATGTAAACAGAAGAAAAAAATAAATAAATCCAAAACCAGAAGAAAAAGAAACCCAAAAACTTTCATCAGGTGCCGGGGGGAAGGAGCCCACTGGGTTATAGATAGAGATGCTAAGAGAGAAAGACTAAGTAAAAGGACAGGACTAGTTATACACATTTGCTATTAAGTGAAATGGAGACAGTGTCAGTAGTGTCTTGTTTCCCCCAGCTACATTATATTGTTGAATTATGAATGCTGACCTTAAGTGAGGCCTGCAGTTATTTAAGTGTTGTTCTGGGTTCTTTTGAGCTCTTAGATGAGTCTCTATGTGCTAGGGGAGTAGGTCAGCCACTCCTGGGAAGATTCACGACTGTTTCAAGATTCCTTCATTTGTGGATAATCTCTCAGCATAGTTCACTGCATTCCAAAGCCTTAGAAATTTCTTTGTACCACTTTCCAAACTTATAGATGTCAGTGACTTTCTTTCTCAGCTGTTTCTGAAATCATGACATGATGTGCTGCTTCTCGAAAGTGCATGTCTTTGGGCTGTGAAAGGAAGTCTGAGTACCCAGAGAGAGCTCATGCAAACACAGGGAGAACATGCAAACTTCACACAGAAAGACCCCGGCCTGATGGTGGAATTGAACTCAGGACCTTGCTGTGAGGCAACAGTGCTAACTAC
Source organism: Pundamilia nyererei (assembly GCF_000239375.1). Taxonomy (NCBI): domain Eukaryota; kingdom Metazoa; phylum Chordata; class Actinopteri; order Cichliformes; family Cichlidae; genus Pundamilia; species Pundamilia nyererei. Next base: position 420,696 of record NW_005187528.1, read on the forward strand.
TATGCCACTGTGCTATCCGAACATACAATTATAATGGCTCCTGTTGCACTACATATCATTATTACATTATGATGTGGTGATAAGTAACGTGAGGCCATGTAATTTCACTAGCTGGGACCACATACTCAGAACAATAAGCGAAGAGGGATGAGGAAGTATGAACTAGTGCGGCGGTTTGGGGAAGGCCTCAAAGGGGACTGGCGACAGCTCCCGGGCTAGGTAGATCCCCAAAGAAGGCATCCCCTGTGGAAGTGAAGACTGGGCGTTTTCAGAGGTCTTAGCGATTGTTATGAATGTATAACAGTAGGCTTAGGATGATAAGCGGCCGAGGAGCTGGTTATGTGGTCGGGGTTTCCTTGCGAAAGGCAGAAGTCGTGGCGCCGATGCAGAGGGAATGGCTAGAGAAGAGATTTGGAGGAATCCCAGAAGACGAGAGCACTTGACAAATGCGTGAAAGAAACCATGATCTGGTTACAGGGTGGCCGGATTCGGTGAGCAGTTTGGCAAAGAAGTTGATGCAGCTGAGGTATGTCTTCATCCTGGGAATTTTGATGCACGGAAACCGGAAGGCATAAGGTATTAACCCTTTAAGACCTACCATAGAACCAAGTCCGCCAGAGCTTACATTATATTTTTACATGCTGTGGAGCCATTTTTGGGAGCATTTCAAGTTGCTATACATCAATACAACCACTATAGCCCAGATTTTAATAATATGTATTCATTAAGTGCATAGTAATTACATAAATTGCAAAAAAGTGCAATAAACTACAAAAAAATTGAAAATCATTTTTGATTTTTTAACATATATTTGTAGTTAGAGAAATTTAAGAGGCTTATCCCTCAAAACTGTAAATACAAAAAAGTTGCACAAAATAGTTTCCCACCACAGGAAATTTATTTTGAGTGTCTTCATAGTTTTATTTTTGAAATACACCAATTTTTATACACTGCAGGAAAAACGAAAATAAATATTATACTGCAAATTTGCAAAAAAGCAGCATATGCATCAAAATGAACTATTTCCAGCAGTGCAATATGAGTCCTAAGCATCCCAGAAACGACACAGAAAGTCATAAAGTCAAAGATAACTTTTAAAAAGAGCAGTATAGGCCCTGAGGCCCTGATCGCAAAAAAGACTACATTTTCGCGAAAATGACGTCACTTCCGGTTTCGGCCAGGTAATGGCGGAAATGCAAAAGTTCGCGCTGACGTCTATTCCAACGTAGGAAGTGTTTTGAACAGCTGATCGGACCGGCAAAGCGTGTTTCTGGAATATTATGTTTTTGTTCCTGCAAGCGCTTTTTATGCAGTTTTTGCAAAGCTTTATGTGGAAGGAAACCGTGACCTAGGACAAGCTGATGGCACAATATGTAAGTACAACTCCTCCGGTTTCATATGCAAAAAAAATTTTTGCGCTAGCTTACGTGGTTACAGTGCTACCGGGATTTAAAAATAGTTACGCATAACAGAGCGTTCCCGCTCCGATCGGCTCTAAAGGGTTAAGCTGTAACGGTTACAATGTCGAATGACGGGAAGGAAATATTGAAGTTACTATGGAACGAACGGGACGCGTTCCAAGCGGTCCCATAGGTGGACGATGTGCTTGCTGCGAGACTATTTATTATTGCTACTTGGAGACACTGCTGGGTTCCGCGATGCTAGGGTTTAGATTTCGAATGTTGTGGCTGAAAGTGGAGGAACCGGAGTCGGAGCGGCCTCTGCATGGAGGCCAAGAATTTGGATTTGTGGGTCACCGCATGGAGCGCATGGTGGAAGGAGAGTTGCTACGGTCTTGTTGATTATGTCGACTACGGGGAGATGGTCGGAGTGAAAGAGGACTGATCTTCTTGACCATTCGTGGCCCCACAGAAGGCCACGATGACTGCCGGATAGAAGAAGGCAGGAACCGCTCGTGGATATAATGGTGAAACTCGGGAGGCCCGGCTGAGGAGAAACCACATTCTGTCTTAATAGCCCCCGAAGCCAGCAGAAAGGGCGACGCCTGTGTAGAGCTGAATGTCACCGGTGTGTGACGGCCGATCGTCGTAAGAGAAGAGATGCCGTTCCAGTTATCAAGCAGGAGTTGCCAGAGACGGGGTTTGGCTCCGGCGCGCTATTGAGCGTGATAGAGTCGAGGAGTGACACTGCGAGTGAAGCAGGTGGGAGATAAAAGGAGCAGGGAGGAATTATGGGATTATGTGTGTAGCACGGTACGAATGACCCGAAGGGGAGAGCAGCTGATGTTTGGAGCACGTGGGACAAGTGATGCGATAGAGCTATTCAATGGGCAGAGAGGCCTGGAAACGTTTGGTGCCGAGGACTCAAGGGACGTTAAAGGTCCCGCTGTTTGCTCTTCCGACGGTGGAGAGCCGTTCTGGAGCAGACGGATGTCGGAGTGGATAGCCCGTGGGCTGGCAGAGACGAGGGAGGGGAGGCGACCAGGAAATCATCTAGAGATGGACCAAAAAGGCAGTTTATGGTTGTTGGAGGATCTAACATGGAGTGTCGGGGAGTGAGTCGAAGAGCTTGGGGCTGCTTTTGCAACTGAAGGTCGGCCTGACTGTGAACTAAAAGGCCTCAAGATGACTCTGAATGGGCACCAGAAATTGGGGTGGATTGACGAGACATTAAGGCACTCGTGATGTCAGCTTAAGAGAGTCACACACCTCTGCTGGCAAGTATAATGAGAAAAATGGCATGGTTCAGTGGGGTTGTGGGGGAATGCAGGGCGGGAATGGCTGCTGCTGCAAAAGCAGCAAGAGTGGAGATAGCAGCATTAAGACAAAGAACAGCCGGAGTCGTTAAAGTTATTGCAGATGGAGCGGCCTCCTAGGTGCATGACGGGCCTGCCCCACTTGTCTAAACCTTGTTGCAAAGGCATGAAGGAAGTGGAAGTCGTAGGTTTGGGAATTCCTGGTACTGGAGCCGGGGTCGAACGGGTAAGAATGGAAGGACGGCGTGAGGGCTGACTCTTGTTTTGGGCTGGGACGATGCAGGCGGAAGCAGGATGTGATGGGGCACAGCACGACTTGCAGGAGAGAGAAGAACGAGCGGCAGAGATGCGACGGTAGAGTTCCTGATCGAGACTGCCCCAGAAAGTGTCTTGGTTAAACTGCCAAAGGCGAGCAGCTGCCTGAGAAGCAAACTGGATTTGGTACTGATAGAAGCCGGTGCTGCCGAATCACAATGCGAGATCGAGTACAATGGACGGGTAGGAGTCGAACTCTTGTCTTCGGGAGGGAAAGGCGGTGCAGAGAACGTCTGTGTACAACGAGAAAGCAAAAGCAAACTCAAGTGGAGTGAGCTCTTTCACCACTCGCAAGTGGAGAGTGTTTGCTAGCGCTGTCCGTAGAAAATGCCGTTTTTACCATTCTTCCCGCTGTAAACACCACTGTTTTATTCGGAAAAAAACATTGCGTGTATTTCTTATCATAACTTTGCTTTTACATGGCCCATCGACACAATTCAAAAACTGGTATATAGTTTGAAGTCCGCACTTTCGACCCAAGTTTAAATGGAGACTCTGAGTCGTCGTCTTAAATTGGTCATGTGATTTTGACGCAGAGGGTTAAAATGTGCTCCAGGGTTCCTCACTTCTGCCAGAGAAGACAGCCTGGTGTCTCCACTTTCCCCCAAGTGACTCCATTCAATGGACTTGGTAGCACATCATATACTGCCTGAATCAGGAATTTTATCCACTGGGGTTCTGCTTTCCACAGTTATTCTATGTGACCTTGCGCTCTATAGCTTGCTCCCATCTTGTCCAAGCCCCCTGCTGCCTCAATTGCACCATTTGACTGGTTTGCTTCTCCTCAACTCCTGCTCGCACCTCCTCAGCGACCACCTCTCTTTCCCCTGTGCCTTGTCATAGTTAGGTGTTCTACTGCTACCTAAACCCGCTCTTCCCTGGGCCACTGTACCCACTATCACCCTTTGCTGCAGCCTTGATACTGCAATGTCTACAGCCTCAGCAGCCAGGGCAACCTGGGGGTCACTGGACTCCCGATATTGGAGCAGCTCCCTGGACCAGCTCACCATGAACTCCTCGCTTAGGCTGCTAAAGGGGAGCTTCAGCTTGTTGTTATGACCATACAGAGCAATGCTACTCAGGCTTCGTGGCAGTCCCAGCCACCTGCGCAGAAACCTGCTGATCCTCATCTCGAATCCTTCCGCTGTTGAGATGGGAACTTCATAGACTAAGAGGGGCCACAAAATCCGGGGCAGAATTCCATGCGGATAAATCCAGGCCTTAAACTTGCAAGGAAGGCCAAATTTATCCACTGATGAGAGCCAGGTCTCCAGGTCTTCGTTGGAGGCTGCATCTTTCAGGCTGCGGTTAAATACCTTACCTATGCTCTTCACGGACGCCTCTTTAAGTGATGGTATCTTGATGGTGCCTAGTGAAAACAAATATTTATCAGTGACCTTTCCTTTCTTCAGCACAAGCGACCTCGACTTGGTGGGCTTGAACCTCATGCGTGCCCAAGAAATCATTTCATCAAGACCCTTCAGTATCCACCTGCACCCTGGAACAGACGTAGTTGTCACCGTCAGGTCGTCCATGAAAGCTCTGATGGGTGGCTGCCTGACTCCAGACTTGGTGAGTGGCCCTCTACACTGGACTTCTGCAGATTTGACCAACATGTTCATAGCAAGAGCGAAAAGGATGGGCGAGATCGTGCATCCAGTGATAATCCCCTTCTCAAGCCAGTCGGAAGTTATTGTTCTGGAAGAGACTCTCAGGTGGAAGTCGGCGTAGTAATCCAGGATAAGATTCCTGAACTTTTCTGGGATGTAATACCGGTTCAGTGCCTGTTCTACCAGCTTGTGGGGTACAGATCCGTAGGCATTTGCAAGGTCAAGCCAACAGAATCAGAATACTTTATTTATCCCCAAGGGGCAATTAACAAACAACCGAGCAGCATACGTTGAAAATGGTACATAGTACTGCCAGGTCCCCTCTGTTCTCCCTGGCTTCCCTAATGAGCTGTGTGACCACATCCGTATGCTCCAGGCACCCTGGAACCTTCGGGATCCCTCCTTTCTGGACTGAGTTATCGATGTAAGAGTTCTTCAGAAGATGTTCTGTCAGTCACTTAGCGACGATGCTAAAGAAAATCTTCCATTCAACACAGCAACGAGATGGTTCGGAACTGCTCGATGTTCTTGGACTTCTCCTCCTTTGGGATCCACACCCCCTCCGCTTGTCTTCACTGGTTTGCTACCTTACCCCTCCTCCAAATCACCCTCATGATTCTCCAGAGTCTAGTCCGTAGCCTCGGACAGTTCTTATAAACTTTGCAAGGTACTTCACTGGGCCCTGGAGCAGAGCTTGCTCTCTTTACCGCCTCCTGGATCTCCTTCCAGCTGGGCTCCTCCCCATCGAATTCCTGCTCTGGTGCAGATGGATCGATCAGGGCGTGACAGGGACCAAGATCTTGCTCTCTACTTTCGTTACTGTAGGTCTCCTTAAGGTAGTGGTCGACCTCTGCTTTAGAGCAGACAAGATACCCACTGCACTTCTCTCCTAGCAGCTGTTTTGTAAACCCAAAAGGATTCGCTAGGAATGCGGCTCGCCTCCTGGCCCTCTCCTTCTTTCTCCTCCTGTGCCACTCAGCTCGCCTTAAGGTCATTAACCTCTTGTGGATTATGCTACGTAATTATGCAAGGGGTCCTCTCTCCTTCTCACTCGCCGCCTTAGCTGATATATCTTGTTGGCTCTGTTGTTCATGGTGTAGAGGCTTCGCTGTCCGCTTCTCCTCTTGTCCAAACCTATCATTGTTGTCATTGTCTTTAGGCATTGTTCAACTTGTCCTTTGGCAGTTGCTTGCAGGATGGTATCAACATCTTCGTCGAACTGGAGCCACTCCTTCTCCTTGCTAGCTTGAGGCCACTTTCCCCGACGATGTTCTGATGACTTGTGAGCCTCAGGGGCCTGCATCACCTGGAGGCTCCGGGCACTGTGGGGTGATTCTGGGCCTGGTTCCTCCTTCGTCTCACCAGGTGTGCTTCCTGCGTGCTGTGATGCCAACACCTTCTGCTCATACTTCATTTTGGCCTGGTGGATCCACACGCCATGTCGGTTCTTGCATATCTTGCCGCATATGCATTCCGCTGTCACTGTCATATTACCATTGCCAAATGTCTTATTTCTTTGATCCATCCGGTGCGATTCTCTTCCACCTCCCCTCTCGGGAATCCCTGGGGGTATATTTCCAGTAGGTTGACCTGTAGCTTTAGTGGGATCTTCCTCTCAGAAGATGCAACTTGGGATGCCACCCCTCGCTGCCCCTATGCCGACTTTCCAAGCTGTCCACTGTCATGGAAATGAGAACAGCAGGCATTGGAGAAGGGGGCATTTATAGTCTGAGGTAAGAAGGGGCGTGAAGGAGGAGTGGTCCCGCTCCTGAAATTCAGACGATATCTCCACCAGTTAGCCAGATATATTTCCATGATTCATTGTTTTAAACACCAGTTATGTTTAATTTTCTTGCATGCCATTGTTATGGAAATTTTACCAATAACCTGCAACACACTGTACCAGTGAGCATTTTGAAATTGTTTAATAAACACATTGCAATGTGGAAAGAAGCATCCCAGCCAGAATACTAGGATAATCTCTGAATTGTAGCCGCCAACCTTGCACGTCATGTACAGAGACAGACAAAGACATTCCACAAACTCTTACATGTTGGCCGCTCTCACGAGGGGGGCTATACCATCAGCCCCATCCTTAAAAAATATAACATTAACATTCTACATGCATGCATACAATTTGTGTCAGGAGTGAGCTTTCTATACTAAAGTGACATGATTAAAATATGTGATTAATACATCAGAAAAGAAATCTGCCACCACGTAGCCATGTACCAAAATGTTCTTGCCCTATCTTGCTCTCTGTAGAAGTCTTTTTTTATCACAACTTTAAGTATGATGCTTAATGTCTCAAAGCGACATGCATTTCAGCAGCTACTTTTTTGTCTCATTTTCATTTAAAAAAAAACAAAACAGCTCTGGCTGACGAAACCAACACTTAAATTAACAGACAAAATTAATCCCACCGTCATGCCGTGTTGGTGGTGATTAACAAAGATTCCTTAAAGAGAATCAGCTCATTATAGTCCAACGTGACTGGAGACACAATTAAGGGTAGAGTTGCATCACTGTGATTTTAAAATACAGCTTGTGTAATTCATGAAGAATATATAACTTTTTTCATTAGCAGTTTGCTTCACATTCATGTGTCAGTTGCACAAACTGCATGAGACCAGACTCACTTCTCCTTCAGGTTTCCTTTAATCCTTCACCAGAAATAAAGTATTCTCATTTAGCTTGAGGCAAAAAGTGTCCATCAAAAACAGGTCACAGCTAAGTCTTTTCTCTTCCCTTTTCCCTTGCTCTCTACTTATACTGCAAAACCTAACCTTCATTCAGCCATCCGCCTTGGTTGGGAGTCTTCATCAGTGAACATTTTTGAAACCTATGTTAGCATATTTCAGAACATGTTTGAATGCTGCAACCAAGGATATGTGGCAGGCTTCTGTACAAATAAAACTCATTTGCGTTCCTGTATGAGTCTGTGGTCATAGACAGTTAACATGTAGTATGACTTTTTACTTCGGATTAACAGTTTGACCTTTAACTTGGTATCTGTAAGTACACCAGTAACCTCGTGGCCTTTTCTCAGTGATGACACACTTTAGGCTCTGTTTTTCTGCGGTCTGCTATTGTTTTCTTTTTTGTGTTACTGAATTAATATATATGGGAGGTAGCTCTGTGTTTATGCTGATTAGATTGCCGCTATGTTAAAACCTGCTTGCACCATCTCTTATTGCAAATGAATCCAGTTTTTCTAAAGATACCTCTAAAGTGATGTATTTGGAACGATATATAAACTACTTTTTTTACACATTACAACAGTATGGATTTGCAGTTTGATTTCAGGTGCTTACAGTATTTTTCCTATCTGCATTCAGGTCTCAAAAGGTTGCACAGCTGAAATACAGTTTCAGATAAGAAGAAAAAACATCTGGCTTTTAACAGCTGAACATATTGTTACTTCAGGCAGCATACTGTGTTGAGCTCAGCCAGCTACCAGCAGATCAGCTGATCCAAATGGGAGTCCACATCAGATGGTTGGTTCTGCTGATATCCTTCTGAGCGTGTGGTGGATAATCAGCTTACAGTTGCTGCTTCCTCTCCTAGCGACTCTCACACCTTCTCCCTTGACTCTCTGTCATGATATTCCTGCCATTTTTCATGTCATTTGTCTTGTCTGTTCTGTGAGGGGTTCTTGGTGGTCTTCCGATTTTTTTGCCACATTTTTGGGGGATTTTTTTTTTTTTTCGTTTTTGGCCATTGGTGGTCAAAAAAGAAAGACAGGTTGTGTGTTTTCACCAACACAGGCTTTCTTATGTTAGCAAAGCAATTGTAAGCATGTTGGTATGCTAATAGTAGCTGTAATTGAATCACAGAGTTGTTAGCCTCAGTTGCGTATTGTATCAGGGGGCTTAAATTATCATACCTAAATATCTAACAATTGTTTACTTCTTAAACCATTTCTGTTATTGAAGACTATATTGCAGTTTAGTTCATTCTTTTCCCGACTGACTGTCAGTCAGTCCCTAACCCTATTTTCTGAATCCTGTCATAGCCTTAAGAACTAACCACCCAGAAACACTAATGCCAAACATTCACAGGTCATGAACTCTAGACGATGAATGATGGTAAAAACCAACAAAGTAAAATATGAACCTCAGTGTTTCGTGGAATGCTTGTTTTCTTTCCATAGTTGTTGGTCACACAATGTGAGCTGAAATTAGGAATTACCTAAGCATCTATCACAGGTTCGCAGCTGGATTGGCAATGTCTTTATTCTAACAAGGTTCACAGCATGGTGGAGGTTTACGTCTGGAGGGGATAGGTTTGTTTGTCAGAGATGTTTGGGAATCCTTTTTGCGCTCTACTTTTAAACCTCTGCTTTGCTTCCGAGACTCGAAGTGTGACCAAAGGAATACGTTTACTCTGGGGGTGTAGCAAAGTGCTGCCTCAGTCACTGTGGTGGGGTTGCAGGATAAAAGAAAATCTATCATTTTGCACTCAGAACTTTTAACTTCTGGAATATATTAACATGTAATCAAGCAGGGAGAAAGAATAGTGCTTTGTGCACAGCATCCACAAGAAGTCATTCAGGGGTGCTGGTGAAGCATAACAAAAAAAATCATCTCTCAGTGGAAGGTTTGTATAAATATTATTTATGCAAACAATCATGTTTCTTCATGGGGTTCATGTATAATCAGGCAGTTAATGGCACACGTAATCAAAGGACAGCCTGATATATTTGTTAAATTTTTCAGTAGTGAATATTCTCCACCAGATACAGAGATGGCTGTGTGACACACACAGCTCACTCTCAAATCACCCTAAAGGTACCCTTCAGAGTTTGTAGTCTTTTTTTTTTTTCAAGGAAACAAAACGATAACAGTATTTCTCGCCACATCACATTGTCTCTATCCTTGAGCCCCAAAACATGCTGAAAACAATTCTGTTCTTGTAAAATAGTTTTGAAACTGAGTTCCTCCTTTTTCAAGCTGTCATGGTGTTGCATACGATGTTCACATGTCAAAGAGCAATTATAAAGAATGGTTGGCATAGTAAAAGTAAGCTACCCAAGGTCTAGTTTAAACAATGGGTCCATGACTCTAAAATCTTAGTAATGATTTATATAGTTATGCAGTACAGTTTTAGAAATGTGGAAAATTGGTTGCAAATTGCAAAAGCATTGAGGTTGCACCAATTGCATTAGGCCAGTTCAGGCAAGAATACCTAAAATACCTATGTACTGGCTGAGTCACACTTTAGTAAAAATGTTAGTGTTAGTTTGTTTTAATAGCTCTGTCTTAAACATGTGAGTTTTTCTTCCTTGTTGTCATAAAACTGTGAGTTTCATTGTGGAATGGGACTGTGGTGCAGCAGCTACACACTGCATGCATTGCTTACTCTAGGTCAGGGGTCGGGTTAGGAAGGAAGGGTTAACTGATGGCGCGACCATAGCTGGACTATCCATTGAGCATATGGTGATTTTTCATTTTTATGGGCCGATGGGTTTTGTTTTGTTTTTGTTTGTTGTTGTTTTTTTTTGGGGGG
>NW_005187528.1:432685-434955 GCF_000239375.1 Pundamilia nyererei
GTGAACGTTATTTTATTCATAAGGTTAGTTATTAGAGTTACCAGCCATCCCATATTCAGAGTAAATATTACACGTTTCGTATTGAGCCGAAAACGAACGCGATTGTCCCGTACTTCAGCTAGAATGAAACAAAGCTGGAGTTATTCTGCGTCTTTACGCTGTCAGCTGCTTCGTCTTCTCTCATTCTCTCCCCCTCCTTCTCCTGTTGCTACTTCAATCATGATCAATGATCAGCTGATCAGCTTTTCTCTCTTGTTTATCACTCACTTTGCGCCAGAAAGAGGAAACCAGCGGAGGTCACCCTAAACAACAGCAACACTTTTAAGCTTGATCAGCTGTTGTTAGAATTTATTTAATATTAATTATTAGTATCACCTGATGTTTGCTGGAGCCACAGCTGTAAAAGCTGCTGGTCATGATGTCGGTTTGGATATGTGGTGAGAGGGAAACATGAAGATGAAACCAGGAGATGTCCTTACTGAATCATCAGAGTTGAACAGGTGATGAAGAAGCAGGTTTACCTTTTAGGTGACATGAGTTGAAGGGAAGTTATGAACTGTTTCTGAGAGACAAATAACACCAGGATCTTTTCCAAGTAGCTGAGAGCTGGTAACTGTCACAATGGTCTCGATTGCAGATAACCACAAACAGAGACGGCTCAAACGTTTTGCAGTGTTTATTATTTAGTCAACAAGTGAATTCGTGACAAGGAGTTGCTAACGAAGTAGCCAGGGGTCAGTGGAGGGTGAACGGGGATTTAGCAGGTTGCGACGAGAACGGAGCATTTGCGTCTGGGGAAAAAAAGAGAACAGGGTTAGGAAGGCGGCAGGTGCGGGGTATCCTAGCAGAGGTGGAACTGACTGATATCGCTTACTGGTGACCGGCATGAACCTCGCTTTGAGGGAGAGGCGGTGGTAGTCCAGGGGAGTAGTGGAAAGGCTGGCAGACCTGAGTTCCGCTGTGTCCAAGGTGGTGAGTGAGGCCGGAGGGCAGGCAGGTGAGGTAGCATAGCATAAGCAGCATGAAAGGTGATAGGAAGACAGCATCTGCAGACCGTTCAAGTTTCTTTTAAGTGTTCTTTATTTTCTGGCGTCGCCTTTCAACAATTATCTCTCAAAAACATCAGAAGCTGTGAGTCAAAATCTCACCTGCTTTATATAGAATTCCACTCACACCTGGATCTCATTAACCTCTACCATTGGGAAAACAGGGTAGACTAAATAACACAGTCTAGACAAAGAAACAGGAATAAAATCATTTTTCCACTTAACAAACTCATTCACCCAACGGAACAGCTTGAAAAATCACTCTTCACCTAATCTGACTCATGAGGTTATTTTAAATGAAATAAACAATTTTACACAAAATAAACACCCCTTCATTTGGTTACACCCAATTGACATGATCAGTGACATCATATCCTATAGAATCAGGAAGTACTGGGGCGGCCCTTCCCACATACCTGTTTTACACATAGGACCTGTCCAAAGGAACGCACAATGGTAAGTATAACCAAACTACATAAACAAATGAAAGATTCAAATCAATTAATGATGAAGTGACATTTAGCTTTAAGTACAATTGCACAGATGACATAAATATAACCAATGCTACCACAAACAGACCTGGGATAGTATGTAGAGCTAAGGTTACATGTGCTGTGTTTACATTAAAGCATTATGATAGACTATAGGATAACAGAACACAGAATAACAATATACGCAAGTGACAAATGGCAAATGAATTCTGTCCTAGCCACTTTGTCACAGAGGGTCCTTGTATTCCTCATGAATATGAAGATCATCCAAGGCGAGCTGGGGTTGAGGGTGATGACAACGAAGGTCCAGGAAATCTGAAGCACATGAAACCAACGTTAACAATGGAAAAAGTGGCAATAGCGTAAAAAGCCGTAGAGTCAATACCAACGTGAGGTCGTTGACAAACTGGCGGTGAAGGAGAGTCTGAGGGGGGCCTTAAATCCTCAACCTGATTGCCCCAAATCAGTCTCAGGTGTGCAGGACTGCAGCAGGGAGATGGCTCCGCCCAGGGGTGGAGACCAAGGAACTCAGGTGCCTGATAGTACTTTCCAGTCGAGTCTCCAGATCCTGACAGTAACTGTGCAGGGGTGGGTCTAGCAAAGTTTTGCAAGGGGGCCAGGTAGGGCATTAACAGGGAAAGGGGGGCACAAACAAATACTTTTCTTTCTTATTCTCCTTTAAAATGTCTAGCTTTTAATAAATAATTATCTGAATCTTACAACCAAAGTTTTT
>NW_005187528.1:436395-448907 GCF_000239375.1 Pundamilia nyererei
CACACACAGATATCCCCCTAAAATAGCTAAAACTAAAAACAAACTAAAAACTACTTCCAAAAACATTCAGCTTTGATATTAATGAGTTTTTTGGGTTCAGTGAGAACATGGTTGTTGTTCAATAATAAAATTATTCCTCAAAAATACAACTTGCCTAATAATTCTGCACTCCCTGTAGAAGCTTTCTGATGGCTCTGTGGTGGTTTGATGCATAAGTGAGGGTGATAAGACAGAGTCCTGGTGGACTCCTTTGTCATGTAGTGTGAGCAGAATCATCTGCAGCTCAACATGAAAAAGACCAAATAATTGATTGTGGACTTTAGGAGGACCAAAAAAAAACAGTAACCCCTGTTTCAATCCAGGGGATTGATGTGGACATTGTGGAGGACTATGAATACCTCAGAGTACACATAGACAATAAACTGGCCTGGGTTAAATAACACCACTACACTCTACAGGAAGGGCCAGAGTCATTTGTATTTTGTGTGGTGGCTGAGGTCTTTTAACATCTGTCAGACAGTGCTCAGGATTTTCTATGAGTCTGCTGTGGCCAGTGCCATCCTCTGTGCTGTTGCATGCTGGGGCAGCAGGCAGATGCCAACAGACTCAATAAAAATGATCGGCGAGGCCAGTAATGTTGTGTGGATGGAATAACCTGCGTGAAATAACCTCCCACCCTCTCCATGACATGCTGGCCAGTCACCATTCAGTGAGTGACTGAGATTATCCAAATGCACCATTGGACAACACAGAAAATGATTCCTGCCTGTACAACTCCTCCATCTAATGCACAGTACACAATGCAATAGTTTCACCCTTTTTGCACATCCTCTACAGTGAAAATAACAAAGTTTTACAGTTTGCAGAGAAAATCAATTAATTAATCTAATATTCTGGATATTTATATTTGAGCTATTTGTAAATATTAGAGCTATTTCTTATTTTCTTATGATTTTGTACCTTTTTAATATATTGTATTATTTAATTTAGTTCAGTCTGTTACTGTTCACATTGTCTTGGAGCAACTGTAACCACATCATTTCCATAGGGATTAAGGGATTAATTATTCTGATTCTGATTGCAAGAAGTTGTGACAACCAACTTCTTGTCATTCCGAGATGAAGTCTGCAATACCCTCAACTGGACAACAACTTTCAATCACAAGACAACTGCACAGGTAACATGTCTTCAAACAGTTACACTCAACCTTAGATGGACTGCAATCACTCTCGGATTTTGAAAAGCTTTACAAAGTATTGCCATCTAATTTCCAAATGCAGACAGACAGCCAACAATTAGCAATCCATGTGAATAAGTATATTGTACATGTTAAAATAGTGATGTAGCACTCCATCTGGTTGTTAGGTCTGGTTGTCAAATGATAAATGGTAAATGGTAAATGGCCTGTATTTGTATAGCGCTTTTTACTAGTCCCGCCTAGGGACCCCAAAGTGCTTTACACACCCAGTCATCCACCCATTCACACACACATTCACACACTGGTGGAGGCAAGCTACAGTTGTAGCCACAGCTGCCCTGGGGCAGACTGACAGACAAATGGCTCTATTTTGGTTTGTTACATTCCCCTAAAAAGTCCAGGGCATGTGAGAAAGTAAATTAAATGATTTTATTAATATTTGTATTACTAATTAAACTAAAACACAGGGACAAGCCACTATTACCTTTATAAGAAAGAAAACCAAAAAGGGGAGCACTTAAGAGACATGGCAGGACATATCCATACAGGGTCAAAATCACAGCAGGTCCTATCTAGTAGACTCCAATTTGTTCATGTAATTTGGGAACCCTCATGCACACGTCACACACTAAGGTTAATTATGGAGTTCCACATGGTTCCAAGCAAGGACCATTTCTATTTATAACAACCTTCCCTTAGGCAGTATCATTAGAAGGCATAGCATTTTCATTGCTATGAGGATGACACCCATCTTCATCTATGCATGAATCAAGATGACAAACACCAGTTTGTTATGTGGGGTTTTATCAGTTTTATTCTGGGGTCTTTACCTTACCATATGAAGTGCCTTGTGGAAACTGTTGTTGTGATTTGGTGCTATATAAGTAAAACTGAATCAATTTTAATTTATTAATTAATTTTCATCTTAATCCAATACAATCTTCAGAGGTGTTAAAAGTAACCATGACCAAATAAAAAAATGTGAACCAAGTTGTAATCAGCATCCTTCTAGCAGTAACTCTAGGAAAGAAAGTAAATATGCACCTTTCCCAAAATGTGGAGTTAATCTTTTATACTTGATCATATTAATGCATGGATAACAGGCATGGATGTATGACAGGCCGTGTCATCTTCAAATAATCTATCTTACTGCTATGGTCTGCAAATTAAGTGTTATTACACATCCTGAAGTCAAACCTTTTCACCACAATTCTTCTTGCAAAGTCTTTGTCACGGATGTTATCTAAGGATATTCTTAACATGACACTTCTTGATTCATCACATTGATGAATCATACCGAATAAGAAAAAAGAAAAAAGTTTTCCTTTTCTGTTGCATTCTAAGTGAGATGGTGTTCATCTTTTCCCTTTTGCAATGTACCTTCTTGTCATTTTTTGTTATAGATAATTTGATCGGGTTGTTGCATCTATTTCTGTATGATGACTCAAGTAGCTATAAGCATAATGTGACCTTATTGTATTCGACACACATCTGAAACCATTTTCTTCCCTCACTTGTTCTTTCATTAGAATTTCATGGTGTGGCGTTTTGTTTTTTGGCCTTTGTTATTGTTCTATCTTCGTACAGAGCATGCTGTGCACTGCTGCCCGCTGGTTATGATTGCCACCAAACTTGCACACATATTCTTTCTTGTCTCAAAAAAACAAAAAGCAAGCGTAGAATAATAGGAGGTCCTTTTTCTCTATAACAAAAAGGATTATATTGACAACAAGCAAGATGGCAGTCTGTGTGAATAGTTTTTTCACAGGAGGGAAAATGATTCGCTTCTGCTCAATCAGTTATCTCACTTTAAGAGTCTTGTGATCTGAAAATTCCTGTCTGCCTGCTATTAAAAGATCTTCATCCACCTTCAGATGCACAATGTGAGACCAGCTGAGAAAATCCTCAAAAACTTCCTCGAAAACCATTTTCACCTTTTCAGACGCTACATCCTTTTCATCTGTGGAAATTAAGAGTGCTTTGGTGTGCAAATGAGACAAGAGTGTAAAAAGAGATTTTTCTCTCTTTCTTAAGGGTGAACTTCAGGCGAGGGCTCAATGGGCTCAATCAACACAACCGCCTACATAAAGGTACCATGGGGTATTTAAACTGTGCAGCCAGGGAAATCAACTGCTTAGCTGTATTTAATAATTTTGTCCTTAAGATATGTACAAATGGTTAAAAAAAGAAAATCTTAAAAGGGAGTATGATTACTCGGCTTTCATAAGGACTCTTCAAGGGAGAAGATTTAGAAATGGCCTGTGTTGTCTGTGCTGCTTTTGTTGAAAGAATTTGATTTAAAAAATGAAACGCTTAGCAGACACTGTGTTTTTAATGAGCCTTTTTAAGAAACTGTTACGAGACCTGCCATTGCCATAAATTCCACAAAATAAAAGTCAGAACTTTCTTGAGGTTTTTTTGTCTTTGGTGCATAATGTATGCCATAGAGGAGGTTTCAAATTTCAGAGCGATGGGCAAGAAATTGATCTCTATGAAAATTAAACACATAAGTAATGTTTTTCTGTTCTCGGGGAGTTAAAAAAAATATACATAATTACAGAGGGGAAGAAGAGGTGGGAACCTGCTTTTCTTCTTTGGCAGCTTTATTGTTTTGTAGTGACAAACAGCTCAATTTTTTTGGGACAGTGTGGGCTTCATTTAGAGGTGAAATTGCCATTTCAATTCCCACAGCTTGACTGAATACCAAGTACCCATGGGACAGCTGTCATACTCTTTAATACCAAACAAAACAAAGGAAGGAGGTCTCAGTGATCAATTTTGCAGGTGACAGGCTGGTTTATTAAACCGTGTCACTGGCTCGTGAGTATGTTGGTGCGTGTGTGTTGAAAAAGAAATCCAGTTCGATCTTTAAAGTGAAGACTTTCATGTCTTTTTTTTTTCACAGGTTTTTAATATTTTTTTTTAGTATCAGGATCAAGTTTGTAGGTTAAGTTTTTTTAAAACTTTTTTTTATTTAATCAGAAATTATTTTCATATTATACCTCGTATTGAATGAGCCCTGTAATATAGTAACACCTGTAGCTGTCACACGTGTAGTCACGTGTAACAGGGGCTGGTGTCAGAGCAAAGGAAGGTCATATCGTCTGTTAGCCTGGTATTTGTCATTGAGTTTTTGAACATATTAGCAGTGATCCCTCTTTTTCTTTTTTTTCAAACTCAACTTTGTTAATGTTTGATCAAGAACTTGCGGACTTAAACGCAATATAACAAACACAGAGACTAAGTTTAAAGGATTTATTATTACACAAGGATTGAATGTGCACCGGAGTATCTTTGACAAGCAGAGATGTGAGAGGTGACTGATGGTTGAAATGACAGCGGAGAATGGCAGGAAGGGATTAGCTAGAAAGCTAGAAGTTCGGTCTGCAGGTGAGTAGCGGTAACGGGGAGCTGGCCAGCACACACAAAGGAGTCTAAAGCACAGAGAAAGCTAGCTGGCACACTGAGGATCAAAACAAGTGCAAAAAACACAAGAGGGGAGTCTGAACACATTTATCTAACTCAACAGCTGACACAACAAGCTGTGTTGGAGCTGCAGAGAGCTGAAGGTGTGTGCCAGCAAAGTATCCGGAGGGAACCAGAGTGTCTGTGCCTCCAGGGATCTTCACAAAGAAAGCTAGTATGTTTCCTCGCTTCCTTTACTTGCATCTTTTCCTCGCATCTGTAGATGGAAGAAATAGGAACCAAAGCTTCCAGATGAAATATCCTTGGTTTCACAGTATCAGTTTTAAAGGAAGTCAGTTACCTCAGCTGGTATGACACAAATATCTACAGTTTTATCTTATAGATCTATGAAATACAAGAGGTATTTATTCATTTAAGATTCTAAATTGATTCAAAATGAATTACACTATAGTATTACCTGTACAGTATTACACAACACAACGCAGTATGCATGTTTCATGCTTATATTTTTTTTAATGGAGCTTTACATAATTCTACAACACATTGCAATAAAATTACCCTACATATTATAATTTGATTCATGGGCTAAAGGGTGAGAGTATGTGATGTTGCATCTCCAGATGTAACTTTGACATGCTATAAATCTGTTGATCCCTAGGCACAACACTACAAATTATGTGCTGTGAAAATACATTTCCTTGTAGATGCATTTGTTTCTTTCTCCTCACTACTCCTCAAGGTGTAACTGAAGCATTAGAGGTTACTTCATGCTGGTGGAGAGGGAACGATTTCAGATCACTGGAGAAGAGAGGACATAGCATCATGAAAAGCATCCACACATACAGAGAGACGGAGAAAAGGAGCAGGTAAAATATAATCTAGCAGCACTGGGAGCATAGAGGGGCCATGACATTTCCAGTGTTATTAGCAGCTCTTTTTGTATACTTTAAATTTCTTTTTATTTCCTTTCTTCTTCTTGTTTCATTTACTTTTCAATATTCCCATTGAAGTCTGATTGCTTGTCTCTCATCAGTGGATTATTCCAAGTAATTAAGCTCTTTTGATCTTCCTGTTTTCTTCTGTTGTGATTGCTTTTTAATGCGATAATACTATGTGATTGCGTATTCCTCTTAACGATAAAAGAGCTTGGCATTCTTTTTTTTCTTCTCAACTCACGAATCATGGTGTGTTTTTGTAGTTTATAGACACCCAGGCACTGGCTTCACAGGATATATTTCCTATCCACGATTCAATGAGTCTTTTTTTCAGTGCAATGAGGATTTTTGATATTTCCAAATTCATTTCAATGAAATCTCACAGTTTCTTGTCATTAATTCAAAATTTTTGCTGCTTTCCATTTTCCCACCACAATTTAAATTTTAACATAAATTCTCCTGTCCAGCCTGGTATGTGGAAAATACTGTCAAGTTGCCTATAAAAAAGGTCTGTTTGAATTTCCTGGTTTTGATGTGGTGGTCTGGACGTTCTGTTCTGCATTACTCGAATTTACTCCCACAGTCCAGACATGCATGAAAGTTTATATAATGATTCTTATTGGATGTAACTGGCCCCTGTTACCCAAAGAGGGATCTCTCTCTTTCCTAGCATCCTCCCAGCACGAGGTCCGCTGCATGGCACTGTGTTCTCCATTTGGATAGATCTTGGGACTCCTCTGGGGCTAGATCCACTGCATTCATTTCTCCAGTGATTGCATCCATCCACTGCTTCTTCGGCCTTCCTCATGGTCGGCAGCCTGCAGGGTCGAGTTGGAGGGGTGTTCGAGTTGGAGGGGTGTTCTTGACACTGATTTCTTCTCACTGCGCATGATGTGTCCATACCACCGTAGACACGCTTCCCTCATCTTCGTTTCAACTGGGGCAACTTGGAGTCATTTTCGAACACCTTCACTCGTCACGCGATCCATACAGGTTAAGTCCACCATCCACCTGAGCATCTTCATCTCCATAGCATTGAGGATCTGCTCGTGTCTCTTGGTGGCTGACCAGCATTCCGCTCCATATAGGGCCACCATATAAAGTATGACCGGCCGTTACCCAAAGATGGATAACAGATTAAAAAAAAGGATGGGTGATTTAATCCAATGATCTATCTTCCCAACAAGCTATCAGCCCCTGATCACTGTTCTGACCCTCTGGAAAAGTAGGATAAAAGATTAACAACCTAAAATGTTTCTCATTGGTGTCTAACTGGAAAAAAAAGTTTTGGATTAGAACGACATCTTTCTTTGCTAGTACTGTAACCTGCACTATAGCTGTAGAGATATACACGTATGTGTAATAGTCCAAAGGTTGGTAATGTTTCTGACTTCTGGTGATATTTTGATATCCTGCCTCCCCACTGTTTTCTTGTCTGTGACCCCTTTGTCTCATCTATGTGCTTGTCTCTGCATCTTTTTTTTGTCTATCTTACTTTGCTTTTCTCTTGTGTCTTGTTTTACCTCCTGATTGTGCCTTCTTCCTCACCTGTTTCTCATCAAGTGACCACATTTTTGTTTCAGGCTTGGAATTTGTGTATTTCTGGTTTTCAAAAGCAAACATTAACTTCCTAAGACCCGAACTCTTCCACAGCATGCATTTGTAATTTTTCTTTGATATTTGGGCATATTGGGGCCCGATGAATGTAAAAACAAAGAATTACCAGGTTTTTTTTACCTGATTTTTTTGTTTCTAAGAAAAATGAGAGCCACATATGAGGATATTCGTTTAAAATTTCAGTAGACCAGTAGCAGTATAATGTACTCGTAAGTGGATATCAGGCCCTTGTAGAACAAAATGGAGTATTTTTGTCACGACCTGCGGGATCGGCAAGGCGCTGATCAGCATCTCTTCACTCCTAGCCCCCCTTCTCTTCTCTTTTTCCTCTCTCTCTCCCTCTCCCCTGTTTTGCCAGGACGGAACTCATGGCAGGTTCACGCCCTCGGTCCACGCCTTCCCGGATCGTGCACACCTGGGCCTCATCAGGCCAGCTGATATATTAGAAGGAGGAGATCAGCTGTTCAACGCTGGATTGTTGTGAAGGCTCTTGTCAGTACACACCTAGCTCAAGTTTCCCATGCCTCTGTCTCAGAGACTTAACGTGTTCCTTTGTTCCTAGATTCCCTGTTTCCCCGTGTGGAGTGTGGAAGGAGTGACAGGTTGCTAGCGGAGTGGAGAGAGGCTGTTCTGAGCACGTGTGTGACTTCCCCGTTTTCCCTGGAGCCCTGGACCCCTGCCCCTCACGCCTTGTATATAGCACTAATCTCGCACTGTCTGTACATACACTTGGTGAAGATCTGTAATAAACAATCTCTGTTTGAACGCTACCCAGGAGTCCTGCGAGTGGATCCTCTAAGCAACCCGTGACAATTTTGGTCTAAATAACCCAAAATGCGATGTCCACATATGTGGACGCCAGGTCCTAGAAGGTTAAAGGGTTTTTTGTTTAAGTTCCTCTTGAGTTTCATGTATGCAGGTCCTCTCCTCCATAGTAGCATTGTAACTTTCATTGTTATTGTTTATCTTTTCTCTAAGAGATCTACTCTGAAAAAAAGAACACACATTATCATTGATGGATGTCTTTGGGAACACGAAGCATACTTCATACAATGACAGTTTAAACACAAACAACATAAAATTTGATCTTAAGGTACACACATTAACACATTTTACATTAGCGTAAAAAGAATTACAGTAGCAAGTTAAGAGCACTGTTATTCTGAGGATATAGTAGAAAATAAGCCAGATGCTGCAATAATGCAAGAATTCATATGAGCAGTGACCTGCCATTTCATCAGCCAGAGACTTGCTTTTAAAAAAATGGTTATACAATACAGAATTTAATCAGTATTATTGATTGGCCATAAAGGATCACAAGAGATATAATGTGATGCAGGTCATCTGTCTCCTCTGTTATCAGCTGTCACTGCTTCCCAAACTAAAACTCTGAACGCATGCCAACTGCAGTGCCTGACAAACATTTAGAATATTCATTAAAAAGTTGTGAACACACTGTGACTCGGAGGGGTGTCACCTTACCACAAACATTTATTACTGCAAGTTCAGTGCAAAAGCATCCAACACCTTCATAAAGGCCATGGCACTGACCAGCATGATGGCACTAATAGCCAGTTACACACTAATATGCAGCTAATATTTTCCACTCATTGCTTTTCCAATTCTTGCAGTTTTGACACAAAAACAACTTTTGAGGGTAATCATTTTATATGCTGCCAGTCATTTTGGGTCATCTTCTGCCTCTGCTTATTATCTGTGTCACATATGGCATTGCTGTGACACCCAACTCTGCCATTAAAAGCATATGAAAAACACTGTGCTGTGTGCTCAGTCTAGCTTTGAGTGACTGTTCCAAATGATGTAAGTAATCATAGCTAATTTAATCGCATTTTTTGTAGTTTAATGTCATGGTTATAAAATTTGATGTAGACTCTGTGATGACCCATCTTGAAGACTCGAGCCGAGAGTTTTTGCCATTGCAATGTTGGTGAAACTGAATGTCATCTTTACTTCTCAGAGCAGATGCATCTTTTACACAGTCTTTGCATAAAACGCCCAAATTTACAGCAGAAATAAGGAGGAAACGCATATTTACAGCCCTGTACAAAAGATCTATAATTGACCAAAAATACCTTGACCAAATTTTACCATCTTTTACATACAGGTTATGGGTTTTAGTTGGTATCGACATGTTTTTTTTTCTTTCTTTTTTTCTTAAAGAAATAAACAACATACCTCACGCAAACAAAGCAGTCACAGCAACAGAAAAGAGAAAAGAAAAATAACAAGGCCACTGCACATAATGGATTAAGTAGGACATTTCCATTCTGCTCCATAGCTTGCTGACACCAGCAGTGCAGACAGTCTCGCATGAGCCACAAACTTTAAAATAATAACAGCAAAGTAACAAAATGGAAAAAAAAAAAAGCTGTGCAATGATTCAGAAGAGAAACACCTCTCCTGTTCCTTATAGTCGGCAATACCTTTTCACACAAGGCAAGTGGTCTGTTTGACTCTAACACAGCAACTCACTCACTTTACCACATTAGAGCTCCATTTACACCCTCTGCTGCTCCTCACCTGCTCCCAGCCTCCCCAAACCACTCTGTGACGTGACGCGGCCATTACTGATGTGATGCTAGGTGAGGAAAGTGTCTGACACAAACATTTCAGAAACATGGTCATTGTGTTGTATATTACCCGCTAGTGCGCTGAACTTCACTCCATCAAATGCTAAGAGAGAGAAGGGGAGAGCTGATACACGTATCACCTGTCACAACTGCTCGTGGTGTGGTTTGACGAAAGGCTGCACTGTAGGCAGATTTGAATGCAAAGTACACCCATCTCATAGGTTGCGGCAGAGACAATTGTCCTGTATGGAGATACATTATAGAGATATATTAGAATTTTTTTAATTTAAGATTTTTACATTTTTAATTTAATTTACTGTCCCTCACATCGGTTCAGTAAGTTGCATGATACACAAATTCCCACCATGTGGACAAATGGAAATATCTCTGGGGACTATTATCAGTTTTGTCTTGTTTTTCTTCATAATAACGTAGAACAAACACAGTCTTTAGGTCTGTTTCAGTCT
The DNA here is from genome assembly GCF_000239375.1 of Pundamilia nyererei. NCBI lineage: Eukaryota > Metazoa > Chordata > Actinopteri > Cichliformes > Cichlidae > Pundamilia > Pundamilia nyererei. Next base: position 446,630 of record NW_005187528.1, read on the forward strand.
TCATCAACTCTTAAAGCTCCTCTGGTTCTTCTGGTGCTTAATGCTCCATTATGGTCATCAGCAAAACGTTAACCTTGTCGTTCTGGAGTTTAGTGCCACACTGGTAGTGTGAAACCAAGTTAACAGAGCTATTTGCTGAAAGGCTGATGAAACTAGTGAGACTACATCAAATAGTAAAGCCAAGGCAGAGCCAATGAATGACAATTGTATAAGTGACCTCACTCACATTACTTTAGATATTATGTTGTTTTAAATATGCTAAACATACAGCTGTGGTACAATTTATAAACAGAAAAGTACAGATAATGACAAAGACAATACTGATGGTCTACATTACATACATGGCAAGAATAATATTATATCCAGGTACCATACAGATGTGTTCATTCAGCTTAATACAAACAACACACCAACAGTGCAGAGGCATGTCCTCCTTCACTAAATTCATTAATCTCCTCTGTCGTCTTCCTCCTTTACTCCTGCCTGGGAGCTCCACCTTTAACATCCTTTGTCCAATACATCCATTATCCCTCCTCTGCATGTGTCCAAACCATCACAGGCTTGCCTCTCTAACTTTGTCTCCAAACTGCTCAACCTGAGCTATCCCTCCTCATTTCTAATCCTGACCCCATTCTGGTCAGTCGCACTAAAGATCTTAGCGATTTCAGCTCTACTACCTCCGGCTCTGTCTCCTGTCTTTTGGTGTCAGTGCCACCATCTCCAAACCATACATCAGAGCAGGTCTCATAGCAGGCCATTTTAAAAATCTTCCCTTCTAACACTTGCTGCTCCCTTTCTATTATAAAGCACTTCTGGAATTTATTTCCACTCTGCCTGCACTTCGTTATACACTCTGTTTGTTTGGATGGTTGACCACAGGTATTTAAATCCATCCACCTTCATTCCCTTTACTCCTTGCATCTCCATGCCCACCTCCTTTTCAGTCACACATGTGTTCTGTCTTGCTTCTGATTTCCTCCATAGCATACTCCTACATCCCTGTTCTCACTAGCAATCACAAAGCAGTCTGCAAAGATGATAGTCCACAGAGACTCCTGCCTCACCTCATCTGTCAACCTGTCCATCACCACTGCAAACAAGAAGGGGCTCATGGCAGAACCTTGATTTAACCTCACTCCTACCTTGAACCCACCTGTCACTCCAACTATATACCTCACTATTGTCTCACTGTCCTCATACATGTCTTTACCACCCACACATACTTCTCTGTCACTCATGACTTCATCCTACAGTCCCACAGCTCCTGTCTTGGCACCCAGTCATATGTTTTCTCTAGAGCCTCTAAGACTCAGTGAAATTCCTTCTGACCTTCTCCATATTTCTCCAACAATACAGTCATCTCCGGACCTGGAGAGCTGAGCTGGAGACTCGTCAACTGGAAAACTGTCAAGAGCGTAGAGCATGAGAATGGTACTGTTTTTCACTGTAAATAAACATCACTACCCTATAACACAAGCAGTGTGTGTGCTGTGCCAGGGTCCACTAACTCGCTTGTGTTACACAGGGCCTCTGCTAGACCCTCCCAACACACCCTCAATGTACAGCTGGGTGTGCCAGGTCTGCCTAGCATCCTCCCTTGTCAGCTGATTCAATTCACCACCAGGTGGTGGTCATTTGAAAAGTTCTCCTCCTCTCTTCACCAAAGACATATGGCCACAAGTCTGAAATGATTACAAAACCGATCAGCCACGCGCACTTGTGGATATTCTTATGTTTGAATATAGTGTTTGTTATGGACAAATCATTGTTAGGCAATAACTAAACACCACTCTAGTTGAGATCTGGCAGGCCATTCCTCCTAATTACACACCTCCAGGCCAAACTGTCATTACCCACGTGTGTACTGAAGTCCCCCTGGAGTACAATGGAGTCCCCTGCTGGGCACCATTAAGTGCCCAGCAGGGGCACTTGATTATGTGTTGTTGTCTGGTCATGTAAATAAGACAAAGGGCTTTTAACAGCCAAAAACAGAGACAAAAAATGTTACAAGCCAGATAAAATCATAGGTAATATTGCTGATTTCTATATATATAAAAAACTGCTTTAGGCACATGCCACATCATGTTAATGCATTAGATTGTTAGAACATATCACCAGTGTTTTAAAACAGGGTTATTTCTCACTATTATTTTAAAGCATGTTGGTTTTTTATTTTTTATTGATTTGTTTGTTTGTTTGTTTGTTTGTTTGTTTGTTTGTTTGTTTGTTTGTTTGTTTGTTTGTTTGTTTGTTTGTTTGTTTGTTTGTTTGTTTGTTT
>NW_005187528.1:448927-477512 GCF_000239375.1 Pundamilia nyererei
TGTTTGTTTGTTTGTTTGTTTGTTTGTTTGTTTGTTTGTTTGTTTGTTTGTTTGTTTGTTTGTTTGTTTGTTTGTTTGTTTGTTTGTTTGTTTTGGGGGTGGTATAAAAGTGAGTCAGTAAGATTATGAACCTCTTTAAATCTAAAAAAAAATGTAATTTCAATCTTGCAGGTGTCTCTCTTTGTGAACCATTAATGGTATATACCAATTTATTTATGTCAGCAACAGGATGATGTTTGAATCTTAAGTGGAAGGTGTGGTACAGTGTAAAACCTAAAATAATCAGGGCTATTCCAGGTAAAAAAAAAAAAAGAGTAAAATTCTTCTTGTTCTCTATTTCTCTATTTCATGTTTGCACAAAATGTCAGCTGCATGAATTCTTGAGTTTTTATCAAAAGTGCTGGTGAATATTTCTTAAGCAGTTCAAGACATCTCAAGTTCATAGACAATGAGACAGGTATGTTTAGCTTTCATAAAGAGACATAAAAAGTGAAATAACAATGCCTCTTGTCATGGCTGCCATAGACGTGCTGGAAAAACAAATTAAATGCAGTAAGAGGCTTCCCCCTCCCTTATGTTTCAAGAGAAAACAAATCAAATCACAGCCAAGTGACACTTCATCAAGCGTTTCCTTCATCACTGCCTGATTAAAGTCCTGTCAGGAAATGTGCCAGTGTGAAAATGCATACTACAGCTGCTGATCAGATTTGGAGAACTGGCAGTCACAATCTTTAGAATGATGTGTTTTCCCATGAAAGCGAAAGAAAGTGTGACTGCTTGGAAGGTGCCTTCCAAATTACCAAGAATCAAGAGATAAAAGAAACGATTTTTTTTTAAAGAGGCTTATCCCAATCTAAATCTTTTTACCTGTCTGGAAGCAACAAGCTCCAAAAGGAACTTAAAACCAGACCACTCAGCCTCTGTAACAGGATTTAGGTTTTGTGGTTTCATGATGTCAGTTTTTAAGACTTTATCAGTTGACAGTTTCAGGTTCCTGGAAGGCCAGCAGCCTTGGTATAAGAGCCTGGTGAGAGCTGCTTAGGGTGATAGAAGCACGAGGAAAGTAACTACACATTATTGCAAATGAAGCTCCATGACACAGAGGTCTTTGATGTAGTATAGCAATCATTGGAAGTTTAACATCATTCTGTTGGTGGTTTTCATGGGTGTTAATGACTGTACAGAGTACGAGGACGACCAGTTTTATCTTTTAGCACTTACTTTATCTCATGAAAAAGAGGCTCCAATTTTTGAGCAACATATTTTTGATTCTATATTGTTGAACAGCCGAGAAGAAGCAATAATCTGCCCAGAGTAAAATGGCAGGGGGGGAAATGCAGCACAGTGCAGCACAAGCAGTATGCCATGGCATAAATGATGAGCACTGTTGATCCCAGTCAGTGATCAGAGGTTTAAGGTCAGTGTCAGCCTGCCTCATGAACAAATCAATGATTCTTTAAGATTCAGTCTTCACTGAATAAACTGTGTCCAAGTTCCTGAGTTTAAAAAAAACCTGTAAGTCTGTATTAACTGGGAATCATCCAACGTGGCTTTCCTAGCACCTCAGCTCAAACTCAGTAACATAACCCCCAAATCACCAAAACACGTGTAATGACTATGCAACAGTTTCCTCTTTAACTTAATACAGTTTTTGGAAGATTAGTTTTTGAGTTTATGTATTGTTGGGTGATGAAAGAAAGCGTTAGGCCAGCCAACACTTGGCTGTGAATTACCTGTGAATTGTAATGTGCAAGAAAAACACATTTTGTGATCTAACAAACACATTTCCAACCTAAAAACATTTGCAAAGCCTCTTTTGAATATTTTGCATTGTGCAAAGTTTGCAATGTTGTCTTCTTCTCCCCCTCCTCTTTCACTAATATTAAAACTGCTCCTAAAAGCTGATATCTAAAATTGTGTAAAACAAAGTGAGGTCGCACAGTTGCTCTCACCCGCTTCAGGTGGTAGACTTTACCTCATCTGGCATTCAATATGCAAAAAGTCAACTTTTAAGGTTTGTTATTTTGATTTTTTTATTTATTTTTGTTATGACGTGTTTTTCTTTATTCAGTGTACCAGGGAGGTTTTATGCTTTTTCCTCCTCTTTCTTTAGCAAACATAAGCTTCTTTGCTTTATCCATTCAATATGTTTTCCTAGTTCATCTAAGACTTTATGCAGTTTTTCCCTTTCTTCTTTGCATTAGCCTGCAACCATGACGCATTTGCATTGGTAGCCTTTGGAGTCAGCAGAAATGCTGTCATCTTACAAGAATAACACAGGACCAAATTTTTGCATATCTCTGGGGTCTCACTCGCAGTCATAAAATCCACGTAATATAATAACTTTTTATGGGTTTATATCCAATACTGTAACTAACATAAAATTACATTAACTAAAAATAAAGTATTGTGCTTACAACTTGTCACACAGTGTGACATTACTCTTTTTCTCATGTTCCTGGGAGATCCTTGTGTTTCTTTATGGAAATTTTCTGATTCCTGTTTTGATTTTATCATTCCTGTACATTGTGCATTTTGGTTGTTGTGATATTATTGAGTTATGGTTCCCATGTGGAACTCTTTGTTATTTAAGTGATGAATTTTAGTCTTTATATTATTGGTTTTATTTCCTGCTCAGACTTAATTGTTATCTGAAAGGACAGGAAAAAAAGGAAGTGAAAGGAGTGAGGTCATTACCTCGGTAGTGAGTGAGAATGAGAACCACTATCAGGGATGAAATGTCCTGTGAATATAGTGAATATAGTGAATACCTCAGGCAAAAGAAACCTGAGAAAGAAGAGTAGCCAGAAGATGAACCATCATGGAAGAATAGGCCCCTGCACAGTATTTACTGCTGGCAGACAAAAGAAATTGATATTGAGAATGCCCCTGAGATGGTCCAATGCATAACAGCAGATGCTAACAGGTAGGGCAAAATGGCTGGCATAGTACACGGGAGCATCTGTGGCAAGTATCGACTGAAAGTCCCAAGGTCAAAATAGGATATGCCTATTTTGTGGTGGAGAATGACCAACCTAAGATCGCATTGGTCTTCCAGATACAGAAGGACAAACTGGTTAAACAACCTTGGTAGGCGAGTAAAGGAAGAAGGCTATAGTGATAGATGTAGCTATACCAAGTGATAACAACATCAGGAAGAAGCTTGTGAAATACCACAGGCTAACCAAGGAGCTAAAGAAGATGAGGAGGGTGAAGGCAACAGTGGTCCTTTGGTAATATATTCATCTTTTTTATTACTATGGTATACTTTATCCAGGTAAAAAGGACAATATTTATTTGCATTGTATGATTGCCTCTATGCTCATTAAGTCAATATGCAGTAATAAGTCCAATCTTATGTTACCCCAACTTCTTATGAATGCAAATTATCCAATGAATAACCCTGGGAAAATGATGATTATTGGTTTGGGCAGAGGAATTAGCCCAAAGCAATAGTTGATGATGAAACTGTTACGGAGGGCCAATCTGTTTACAGCAGAGCACTGTGTCGTCATTGTTGCAGTAAGTTCAACATAACTGTATAACACGGGGGTTAATCTGCATTGTGTCTGTGTGTGTGGAAAGATAGTGGGTGAGCCACTGTTTACTCATGTTTATTCATAAGCCAGCTGTTGCATTTATGTATAAAAGTCATATCAGTTAATCAACTGTTAGGCAATAAAATTGAAAAAAAAAATTAAAACCTTTACATCATGTTGGAAGGAGACAAAACATCACTGCTACAAATTTATGAAGATGTAAAAAAGAAATGACTATGGTAGATGGTAATCAGGAAAGGCATTTTTTCTGCGCTTTTTTGTGGGGAAATAAGGCATTGTAGCTACTGATAAGGACTGCACCTCGAACACGTTTTCAAGGCTTTGACACAACATCTGGTGATGTGTCGTTGATCCACTGTTCTGTAGAAGGGTTGGAGAAATGGAAGCCAGGCACTTAGGATGAAAACGCAAAGCAGAGTCTTCTGCGTCAGACAGAAGACTCCTGTCACTGTCCGTGGTGCTGCAATTACTTTGAGAGCTTCCGTCTGAGAGAGACGCTTTCCTCCTCTTCCAGCCCAAGTGCTGAGAGTAATGTTCATATTGTTCATATTGTTATTCAACGGGAAGATGTGCCTTCAAAAAGGTTTAAAATGTGTCTTTTCTTACATTAAAATCTGAGAAATGCAACACAAACTGTAACCAGAAAAACAAATAAGTAAAAATAATTTGCATTTACATCTACTCCCGAGCTGGCATTGCTGGGACTAATTCACCAGTCAAGTGCCATTAAAACCATTGTAGAGGAACATGGTGTGATGAGATGACCTGATTAAAAAGCACACCAGTCAAACCTGAAACAATGCAAAAACAATCAAATGCAAAGTATAATTACAATGCTGTCATTTCCCCACAGAGATCAGATTTATTTTTATCTCTTCAGTGGAGTGGAAGCATGAGTGACTTTTAAACCACCAGTTTCATGTTTGCAATGATTCATTTGCTCAGATCAGTTTCCATTCCAATGCATCAGCCAGTTTTTTTTTTTTAAATAAACATTTTTACAAATAAATTCTTTTCTTGAGTTTTCAGGAGATTCGTAGTTTTTCATGCCAGAAACAAATATGAAAGAAGAATTGATCTGTATAAGGAAATTTACTTCATCATATCTAAAAGCAGCAAAGCTTTCAAGCAGAATTTCTTACCAGGAAGCTTCAAAACTTTGACTCATACCATCATTACTGGTTTTACTTTCATTATTTCTATTCCTCCACCTCTGAGTGTTTTATTCTAGCCCCTCACAGGAACACAAAATTGGCCTCAAAATATATATAAATTTGAGTAAAATATCAATGCTTCTACTTATTTTGGGGAAACTTACTGTGTGAATGCTGTCGGTGTTGTACAAGTTCACGCTTTGAGGGAGCCAGATCAAAGTTCAGTTCAAAAGAATTAGATGGAAATTAATTTGTTCACATTCACAGTTCCCAACTGAGTTCACAGTTCCCAAAATGAACTAGTTCATATTAATTTCTTACACTTTTTCAGTGAGCTGCTCTAAGCTATTCTTTTTTCTGTAGAACCACCAACGCAGCCCTCGATCACTGCCACCTCTATAACTTCTTTCCAAAGCCAACAAAAAACAGTGCACATGTTTTATCACTTAAACAAATACACGATAACACATGGCAGCTCAAAACAGACCCGCTTTCAGATGTAATTCAGCTTTATTTATTTCTAATGGTTTCTTCAATCCATCAGCCACATACAGATTTTTGTTCAAGACAAAGAAGACGAACGCCTCACCTCAATTTGAGGTTTCCAATGTGTCAGGTTCACTGTTAATGTTGCTGATGTTCCAAGTTGATATCGACATGAGGTGTTTATATATACACTACCAGTCAAAGTTTAGACACACCTTCTCATTTAATGGTTTTTCTTTATTTTTACTACTTTATACATTGTAGGTACATGCTGAAGATATCGAATATATCAAGTAAGATATATGGAATTATATAGGAAAGAAAAAATTGATAATTAACTCTGAATATGTCTTATATTTTATATTTTAGGCTGTATAAGGACTATTTGACCAAGAAGGAGAGTGATGGAGTGCTGTGCCAGATGGCCTGGCCTCCACAGTCACCTGACCTAAACCCAATCGAGATAGTTCGGGATGAGATGGACTGCAGAGTGAAGGTAAAAGGACCAGCAAGTGCTCTTGTTGGTCCCAGTTCTCTGGTCCCAGTTCTCTTTACTACATAATTCCATATTTGTTCATTCATAGTTTTGCCTTCAGAGAGAATCTACAATGTAAATAGTCACGGAATAAAGACAAAACATTAAATGAGAAGGTGTGTCCAAACTTTGACTGGTAGTGTACTCTCAGGCATCACACTGTTCTTAACACTCATTTTAGCCATTTTACCTTCTGTAAAATGTCAGTGAAAGCAGACATTCTTAGTCTGTGATGGCTGTGAGCAGAAGTCTCTCCTTCCTCCTATCCTTTTGTTTGTGAGCGGCAGACAATTAATAAAAATCTGAGTTAAATGGAAGAGAGCTAAAACAGCTTCTTTCAAATAGAAAAATAACTGAGGGGCTCCTCCAAGGCCAGAACAAGATGGCTACGGATTATTTTACAATTATGAATCATGCAAAGATACTCCAGAAGAGTCCAAGAATAAAAATATGGAGGTGAAAATGAGCATTATGGGGCCCTTTAGGGGTGCAAGGACAAGTGAAAGCTGCAGAGTAGAGATTTGCAATAGCATAAAAATGAGTTCAGAGTCAAGCACGTAGCCTTATCTTTGTGACTCATTCCGCCATGAGTATGACTCATTCCAAATTTGAGATGTAAGACGGACCCAAATGCAGCCTGACCCAAGATTATACAGTATTTTATTCAGCAAGAGCTATTGTACAAGAGCATTGTAACATTACAGTGTAAGTAGGAAAAAGTCATTTCTTCAAAATGTACTTTAAAAAATATTTTTTTTAAAACTGAGCCTGACCAGAGTGTATGAAGAAGGATGCAGCACATCAAAGCTAAGCCAGAAGCAGATGATTTGTACAGAGCAGTTATGACTGGCAGATCTTTGGCTCTATAGATGAAAAAGCAGTTTTATTCAGACAGGATGAATTATCCATACTTACTGCAGAGTATGAGGTAAATGGTCACAGATTCTATTCATTCTGATTCATTATTAAATTCAAACCAAACTGGGTTTCAGTATGTAAGACATTGCATTACTCAATTTATAAGAGGCATGAGAAAAGATTGGATCGTATTCCTTCCAGAAAATGTCAAGCAGCAGATTTCAGAGATCAGTCTCAGCTCTGCAGTGACAAGAACTGACTAATCTCATTTATCACATAAAGTATTCCTAAAGTCTTAATTCCCTCTGAGCTACAGAGTAGGTGGGCTTCCTATAACTGATTGTCCTCACTGGGCAGGAAAAAAAGTATTCCCTAATTATGGAACACATAATGGTTATTATGTATTCAAACTATTTAATTATCTAATAACAACCTTTGTAGCGTTAGTAGTTCTTGTTTGTAATTGTCTTTTAAAACATATCTTCAACTTTTAGTTTTAGGCTTATTTCATCAATTTACTTTTTGTATCTATTTCTTTCAGCTATTTGAATTATTTAGCTGTTGATCCTTAATTTAGCCAATTTAGTAAAATAAATATAAAAAGTAAAATACATTTCTTGCATTCCCACTGTATGTGGACATACACATTTCTCAATCTTTAAACAAATCTAAAGAGTGGATAAAGTCTGCAAGCAAAGAAACACTTAAAGAGTTTTTTCCAGAGTTTTGCTTGTGTTTTGATTTGATTGTCAAGAAGAAGGCTTGAATTTTATGACCGTGTATATATAAAACACACTACACTGTATAGTCAGTGCAATTTCTAAAACAAAGCACCGAACATTTCGTCTGTACTGACTAGAGTTCTGACTGGCATGCTGTGCTGTTATGTGCAAATCAAAGAATGCAATTTTCTGTGTTTCTATACAGTAAAAATTGACACTAGCCGGCCTTTGAACCCTCTTGCTGTGAGGCAACATCAACCACCCTATCAGCTACTACCAATTATATGCACATACATTTATACTAAGAAGGCAACAAAAAAGTGTAAAGGGTGCAGAGTTTGGGTAAGATCCTATAGGGAGAGTGTAGTGTAGACTGTAACACAGTCACAGACAGCGAAGTGAAAATGAGTGAGCACTGTAAAAAGAGCCAACTCCAACTATTTTTTTCACCGTGACACAAAGTCTGTGTTGCATGTGAACATCATCTTAATCTGGTCCCGCTAATCACTCCATCTAAATTCTAATCAGATCCACTGTTGTAACATAAGCGTCACTTGTATCTATTAGAACAAGAAATATGAATTTTATCTGGAGTGTATGGATTCATGGATGGATGGCTGGACAGATTCATTCCCGTAAACCTGCCTCCACTAAGCTGAGCTGTTAATACAGATAGCACCAGCATAGTTATTGCTGATTGTGTATACAGAGAGAAGGTGCAGTCAGAGTAACCTTTGTTTTTCTCCTCCAACAAAAGCAGATACAGTAAGCAAGAAAAAAAAGATCTTAATTCTTGGAACCATCTCAGTCCGTAAGCCTGGACAAAAGGAACAAAGAGAATGATGCAGACAAAGGATTTTTTTTTCACAGATAGGTGAGAAATGTTCCAATAATGCAGCAGCTTTGATTAGCAAGACCTTTGTAGTGTCTCAGAGATGCTATCAGTCCTGCTAAAGTGGAGACAAAGATCCAATACTGTACTCGCATGGGATCTCAGGAAGAAGAAAACACACACTGCTGGGCTTTATAAGGTAGGAGATGGTGTTTATGTGTGCGTGTGCTTGTGCTTACAGTTTGCATGAAAGCATACAAGAGCAGGGTTGTGTTTGTCGTGAACCTTTATATATACATTGTAGAATTATACATTGCTCTGCAATAACATCTAAGTCTCTGATATTGACCTTTTTTAGCCTGATATGTGCTCGTTATGACCTCCTTGGCATCCGTGCGTCAAGTTTCCACAGTTTTGCTTTTTAAAAGGAGCCAAAGAAGGTGTGACCTTCAAGGCTTGCTTTAAGTGATGTGCAGGTGATAAGTGCAGTTCCTTTGGTTTATCAAGCAGCTGTGATGGGCCCCCATGGAGGCAGTATAATGAAAGGGTGACATTTGAAACCTTTATAGGCCTAATCACTACTGGCCCAATAAGACAGATAATGCATGCTTCTGACTGGCCTTTACTGCTGCAGACATCATTTATACCAGCATGGCATGTTTACTGTTGCATCCATTTTATTTTTATTGCCTATGATGAGTTTACAGTCTAGTGTGTGAGACTTATTAGAAGGCTGAATTTCACAAAATTTCGTGTCTGTTCCGGAAAGCAGCTCTCCTCTAGACATTTTCACATATCTTTAGTGTTTGCCATCCTTTTTATGTAGTATTCATGAAGATGAAGGCAAAATTTTAATTTGCTGCTGTCATATTGAAAAATAACCTCCTTTTTAACAGTATGGTAATTTCAGTCGAGCTACACTCAATGCATCACAACTGGACTTGGTCTTGATTTGCATCCTTTCTTCCATTACTGATGAAATCCTCCCTCTAAGGCAGCTTTTCAACCTTTGAATTAATGCACCCTCTGCAGTGCCTCTTCTCAGCAGGTTCAGATCATCAGACTCAGGGGTAGTGCTTGTGCAGTCTGCCAATCTGTCTCAGCATAATCATTACTCTGCCAATGAGAACTTTTGTATGATTTTCTTTTAGTTCTTTAATAACTATTTACTGTCTTGACAGGAGCAATTATTGGGAATTTAAGGTAAATGGTAAAATGGTAAATGGCCTGTATTTGTATAGCACTTTTCTAGTCCCTAAGGACCCCAAAGCGCTTTACACAACCAGCCATCCACCCATTCACACACTGGTGATGGCAAGCTACATTGTAGCCACAGCCACCCTGGGGCGCACTGACAGAGGCGATATTTCAAATGAGATAAAGACTAGGGTGATGTTATTGGCCTTGCGGCTGTAGGATGCTTTGGAACAACAGGTATATGCTATAAAAGAGCAGGACATAACACTCTTGACTGCAGCTAGTTTGTTCCTGTGAACATTTGCAGTATTGCAGTATTAAAAAGACAAAAAAGCAGACTCACAGCGAGGGCCAACACGGGAAATAGGGTACTAATGGGCATGTGCAGTGAGTCAAACAACATGGAAAGAGACTCAGAAGCTAGGAAACATTTTCACCTACATGCTAAGAGAGAAATTTTCTCTGAAGTGAGCACACATTATGCAGTTCCTGGAATATTTCCATGATAAGCACACACATTGTGAGAAATTCTAACAATATTATGCTAACACACTCATACTGACAGCTGTTCATATAGCTACAGGTTAATCCGCTGTTATACCCCAGATCATAACCCACATCATAAAATGGAGACTGACACAAGAGTCTTTAGAAAAGTGGGTTTTACTTAAATTACTAAATCATCTCCCTCCTGTAGGTCTACTATCTGCAAGAAGCACCATATGGGTTGCGCACCTTGAAATCGCATCTTGTTTTTCTTTTCTTGCCAGTCAAGGGAGCCTGGAGACCAATGTCCAATGTCTGTGACTGTTCAGAGCACCTAGACTTCTTTGGACTCAATTATCCTTCTTAGGGACTTCAACACTTTGTCACTGCCTAATCTAAATCTGAGTGGTGTTCTGTCATTCTGTGGAGGAAGGTGATGGCTTGCCCGTCTCAGAGGTAGAAGTCAGTGACATAGTTAAATAGTTAGTCCTGTTCTGAAGACACTAGTTTAATATTGTCACTTTCACCATCTCTTTCTTATGTTTCAGCCAAAAGTAACCATATTACTTTATCATGTGACCAGTTTCTAAAAGGCAGAGTGAATTGCTAAATTATCACCACTAGCATATGCTAGCAATATGGGTACGCTGCACACAGATAACTTCTAATTACTATTAAAGATAACTTCTAATTACTACTAAATAACAAATTAAATATTTATTATTTCCCTCATAAATGCCCGAGCCTAGACTTTGGCTGTTACTGTAAATAACAGCACAAATAAATAGCAAGGCCCAAACACAACAAACTTGGTCCAGCGGTCCAGTCAAGTGAATCAACAGTAAAACACTTAAGTGCCTAGTCATCACCCATCTGTCACATAAAGTGGCTATAACAGCAATGTATAACTTTAATTTAGTACAATTTAAATGGAGCTGTTAGTGGAAATTATTTTATCATTTTTGTTCCATTTTTTCATATTACTGTTTACAAAACTGAGCATTTTAAAACAACCAGAGTTATTACAATTCACCCTGTGGGCAACATGAATGTGTACGCCAAATGAGAGATAACAAAGGATATGGCTGCTGAGTCTGTGCACAGTATACATACCACTGCACTGTAATTGAGCTTCAGGTGGATATTGTCTGTAGAAAAGCCCAGCAATGAATATACTTTTAATGCAAACTTTGTGTGTTTCATGTCAGCAGCACTTTTATGTAAATCTTTTATTCCTTTATTGAATCTGTTGTTACATTTAGTTTTGTCAGCTAGTACAGGTCACTGAAGCTAAAAAAGAAACAAGAAGCGACTTCAAGGATCAAGGTGTAGTTACAGCTTGCGGCCAAATTGCAGGTATGACCCTGACTGACCTTCCTCACCTATACAAGATTAAGACTCGCCCTGTCTTGGCTGATCCTAGCGGCATCTATCTGTCCACAGAAACTCTACACCAAAATGTAGGACAAACAGTCAAAAACTGAATAAGAAGGATATGGATTGGATTTTATTATTATTATTATTATAAGAAGGATATCGTTGATCCTTGATCCCCAAATCAAGATATTTCACACAAAACAATCAGCAACGAGAAGATGGTCACCTCACTTGTATCCTTGTATAGGTAAAAATAAATCTTTAGTTGAGAAAGCAACAACCATAATATAATAACATTATAATAATAATGTACTAGAAGTTGTTTCCTGATGTGTGCTGTTACTCTTTAGTATATACAAAAAATATACAGCACGCATTAAAAGGCTGCAAATCCAAAGATTTCTTTGTTTTCTTTAACCACATTTACATATTTTATTTCAACCCCCTAAATGTTTGTGAATTTGTTATTATGAGGAGGCTTTATTTTTCATAAGTGACAAGATGAAGCTTTACTGCTCAACAGCAGTTTTTCTCCTCTCTTATAAGAACTTTGACTTGAAGAATCAACACCAGCTGACTTGACGTCATTGTGCTCTAATTTCGCCAGAAAGTAATGCTTTTCATTCTTTGTAATTAACGGCTCCACAAATACTGTCTGTGTGTCATGGAAGTGTTTTCTCCTCTTTTGAAGAGAGGCAGGCCTTGACCCATTCCTCCCACACTATTAACCACTTTTCAAAGTAACTTTTTAATTTTGTGCTTGAAGTTTTCACTGGCAGACTGACTATTCTTGCTTTATGGTGTTGATGAATACAGACAATGCAACTGCTCTATTCAGTTGTTGTTTCATACAATACAATGTCCTACAAGATAGCTTGAAGTACTCTATCTATCTAGCTTTTCTTCTTGATTATTTCTTTTGCTGTTACTTTAGGCTACAAAATATTCTCACTCACCTAAAGGAAAGATTAGGCATCTAATAACCATGTGCAGCTTGTACATGGCTACAGAGGGTCATAAGAGCAAACACTGGGCAGGAAACCATCTACCCACAGGACATCATTAGCACCACACTGAGACCATATCTGCTTATCTGGTCCAGATCCATCAAGATGACCACAATGTTGGCACTCCCAATACGGTGGGAAGAGCACATTAAGGAAGATGCTAGTTCCAGACACTGGTGGACTAATGGTTGTAGAAAGCCTTTACAATAAGGTGTCTGCCATTAGGTTCACAGGGAGCTGAGATAAGCTGCCTGGCTCAGGTTTTATCTATTAAGTCAGCTTGCATGCTCTTTGTAACAAATTATGATTGCTTCTAACCTTTGAACCCAATAAGTCACTTATAGTGTTGTGTTATTTTCCTTGAACAAAGAGTAAAATGAAAAGAAATGAAATATGTCAGGGTTTTGGTTCAAATAGAGGGCATCATAGGTAAGGTAATCCATGGTATATGCTGTTCAGAAAGAGTAATGCAAACAGTGGTCTCTAGTGTTGAATCCACAGTTGTGACACCCATCCATCAATCCCAACCTCCTCCTTTTATAAACGGTGAGGCTTTAAAACAAATTCCCCGAACAGCCGTCTTTGCTTATCACGTTAATGTTATAAATACTAAGGCCACTAGAGGGCGTGTTCACAATGAAATGTAATAAACTGCTGGCACAATAATAGATTTATGGACTTGTTTTTTAATGGAGGACAGTTTGTATTCTAGATGTAAATAGCATCTCTGATATTTTATGCCATAAACACAAAGTAGATGCTTCCGCTGCATATAAATAGCATAATTTCATGCCAACCATCATTACACGGCAGCATCATTAAACACTGCCTCAGTCAAACAGACCTCCCGAGACAACCTCAAGCCAAGGTTTGTAATGCCACACTGGTCATACTCTCAAGCCTGCAGCTGTCTCGGGTCTGGTGGTGAAAATTGGTGTCCTTGCATTGGAGTTTTATAACTGGACAGTGTTTGTTTTGTCCTACAACAAATATATATGCATATATAGAGATTTTGTCTGAGAATTTTAGAGTGACATACTGACCTTCTACTAAACCGTGGTTCTCTTTATTGATGTTAGAGTGAATCATGTTTGACTCTCAGACACACATTTCTATTTTCACACAACATGTTATAATTCTGGTTTATTTCAGCACTCTAGGTGTCCTTGATGGAGATCCCTAGTGCAGACTAAGCCAGACATTTATAATGGTTCCTGCATCTCTACAACAATAGTGGAGAATGACAATGACATTATCAACAGAGCCACAGTGGCCACGTTAAGGGGAAAACAGCAGGCTGAAATAAAGTGGAATTCTCTGTAACCCATTAATTGAAAATGTTTTTAGAATGAGAACGATAATGACTCTGAGAGTGTAATGCTATCTTGGGAAACGCCGTCTGGAGTTGCTAGGATGCAAACATCTGTAAATGCAGTAAGGAGCATGGCAGAGCTGTTAATGTTACCCTGTTTCCTGTGGGGTAATAAACACACCATGGATGGACCATGCACATGGTTGTCAAATAATGCTGGGTTTGAAAATAATGCTACAAGTAGGTAATAAGCTAAATATCTAAGGTGTGTGGAATCTAGCTGTTGTTAGTGAAAATAACAGTGTTTGTGATTTTTCATCAGACTTAAAATTTATGGTCCCAAGGCTAACAAAAAATGCCATAATTTAGCCTTTTAAATGCTTGTTTTTAAAATGTCATGAGCACAATGAAATCCAGGGCTTGACATTCATGCTGTGCCCAGCTGGGTTGCAGAATTATTTTATGTGAGGGATTCAGTGAACATTTCTTCTACTCATGACACATGACATAGCTTGTAGAAATATTATATTTATGGGGAAGATTGCATCGCTGAGCTCCTAAATTCGCTGCTATGTTGTGTAAAACTGTAACCTCCTCAAACAAAAAACTCAAAATTGCTTGTATTGCTGTGTCACAATCCTCAAAAAATCTTAGATTAAGCACTGCAGCTTGATGTGCTTCCACTGTGAGAGATTATGCAACTGCATTTCACTCTCCGGTGACTTAGACATATTCCTTTGCCATTATTCAAACTGTGGCAGATGGGAAGTGAAGTCATCAGCATGCGACGCCTCTAATGCCAGAGCCTAGTTGATGTATTCTGAGGCGGGATGTTGCTATAATCAGACCTAATGGAAACAGATGTTGTGTTCCATGGGACATGGCATCTCTAGCACAGCGTGCTGCCTGCCAGGCAGTTGGTTCATGAGAGACATCGTGCTGCTTTTCATCTTCACACTTCCTACACACCAGAAATAATCTTTCGGGACCAGTTGTAAATAACAACCTCACTCACTAACCGAGGCAAAGTGCAAGAGAGAAAGGATCCCAAATGCACGCACAAAGCTGTGTTCATGTGGTAATTTTCATGCATTTTTTTTTATGTGTTTATCTACTCTGCATGTGGAAGAACACAGAAAGAAGCAAATTGCTTTTTTCAATAGCCCTGACATAGCTGCACACAAAATTATCGAAAGGCCAACAGAGAGGCTAAACAATTTCCTGTCAAGTGCAAAAACAGTGGGTGCAAAAGTGGGGGGTGCGAGACAAAGAATATTATTATGCATAGACAGTATGTTGTTGAGGATTTTCTAATCAGAAGTCATTTTGCACTCAGTCGTAATAAAGCTTATGGAAACCAAGGTATCATGTCATCATTTGGCAAATTTCTCTTTTAGCTTATATATCTCTGAAAGCATGGTGCATCTTTGTTACCGATTTACTAGCTCATGCTTACAGCAAATATGTAGCACCAAAAGGCTCCTATAGCTGCAACAAGAAGTCAGAATGGAGGAGTGTGTTACAACTGACCGTCGACAGGGCAATCAAACTGATGACATCCCAGCTCTGTCACGAACCATAAAGAAGGCAGAAATGGCAAGACAGAATCCATTATCCCTTCCTCTCCACTCCAAATGAGGCCTCTGCAAGCACTCAGAGCTCTCCTTAGTGCCTTGTGAAGACATCTCAGTCAATGGGCTTTAATCACATCCATTTTCCTTCCTTTTTTCCCCTCCATTAATAAAAAGGAGAAAATGCCTCAAGCTCAATCAAAGCTAATAACAGTGAAAGGAGCACCATGTCAATGTGGGTGGACAGACAGCATTTAGGGAGGTAAAGGGTCATAAGTTTATCATGATGCAATAACCTACAATGTTCTCATTAGAACCAAAGCCACATAGCATTTGTTTGTTGTTGTCATCGGATGAAGGAAAGTTAACTTTTGTTTTAGTTCAATTTTGACTTACTGAGTAAATATTTAACTACTAGATTTTTGGCTTGATTGCTAGTTGTTCACTAGTCTCTTAAGTAGTTTGCTTATCTCGCTTTAGTTGCTGGATACATTCAGACAGGATGATATGTTATAGGCCAGTTGCACTGTACACTTTAGACTGTTTAGACGGTCTAAAGTGTAGACTGTGTTTAGACTGCTAACATCTGGAGAAGATCTTGAACAGCTCAACTAAACAAGCAAATATGTACTGATGACTTATTAAAATGAAAAACATGTTACACAGGTCCGCAGAGCTTATCACACATTTCTTTGTTACTGCAAGTGAACATTTCTTAGATTATCTTAGTTCATCTTAGATTAGATTAGATTAGATTAGATTAGATTAGATTAGATTAGATTAGATTAGATTAGATTAGATGAAATTTTATTAATCCCTCAGGTGGGTTCCGGAAAATTCTTATCATATACATTACATATACTTCATTTATCCTGAAAATTAAAAATGACTGTTACAGCAGCAAAAACAGAAAAAAGAAGCTCACATAAATGGGGAAAAAAGGTGAGGACCTCAATAAATCTAAATCTAAATATGATACAGCACTGACCAAGACTGATATGAGACAAGAAGGGTTTTTAATATTGTTCTTCTGGCAGCTGAGCTGAATAGGTTAAATTAAGGTTTGCTTAATATTGGTTTTGCTAATTATTTATTTTATTTATATTTTCTGCAGTCAAATGTTCTGAGCATCGTCTTCATTTTTATTAAAACCTCTCAGTATCAGCATGTGGGATCCACTTATTTTGGGCATCTGAAGGACTCGAGTATTACCACTATTTGCCATGGCAACGAAAGCAAAAGAGACAGAAAGAAAGCAAGTGACAAGATTCCCGATTAAAATAACTCTCTGCCCATGTCACAGTCCCCGTGTTTGACCATGTTTTGAGTTTGGTATCTTTATTTTATTTATCAAAGTCTGAATTTCTGTTTTGTTTTTTTCCTGTAAATAGTCCTGACCTTCCCCTCACTCTTCATCTTAGCATCTATGTAACTTACCCGCTTATGCTCCTTATGACAATTTGTGTATTTCTCTTTGACTGTTGTTTTTGGACTATTGTTTACTGTCTGATTAAAGGTTTATTTTTGGTTATGTAGCCCACTTCGCCTGCATTTTCAATTCTAAGAACTATGACAACCCAAGGCTTAAAATATCAGCCCCACAGCATTGTGCTCATTTTTAAAATGGCACACCGCTGAGACAAAGCTGCATGATGGTCTTAATCAAACGCATTCATTTTTAATCTGTGCTCCTCAGTTACTGGGGCTGCATTTGATTAGTGCTCACTTATGAATTCCAATTGAACATGTGTTTGCCCCAATATCCCTGGCTTGTTGCATCGCACACAATTAGTTAGTATCTTCAGTGTTGTTTTGACTGGCTAACACACTGCAAATACACAAAACAGTACAAGCAAGTCATTAATCTGACAGTGCAGAGACGGCAATTAGGAAAAATGCCACAAAGTGAGAAAATCCAAGCAAATACAGAAACACCTCAGACTGAAGTGACACGTGAAGTCAACTATCTGAAAAGGTGTTGATTTAAATATTTGAATCCTATTATTCCAAACAGTTTCTACTAACCACACTGTTTTTCTGTGTGATTCTGTTTTATGTGTTTTGTAGGGGTTTTTCAACTACACTGAAGCATTTTTTAAAGGCTCTGTGTTGGCAGAGGTGTGGATGTTTTCTTTGTTTGCCTGTGCCATGTCTGCCTGTGTTTTCAGCTTCAGCTTTCTTCTCAGGGCCGCTGCACCACTCACTTCTTTTTTCGCGATTGGATCAGTTTGTTTGAACTCTCAAGCTCATCTTGAATTTGGTGAGAACAACACCTCAATTTTTTCTATTGCCAAGCAAACATGTGTTTCTGTGCAGCTGTGTGCCATTGTATTACTTGTTTTATGTTTTACCCCATTTTACCTGGAAGCCTAATTACAAAAGACACTTGACCAAGGTAGCGGAAACGCACAACATGACATAGAAAACGCCACAATAACAACAACAAAAATCAGCTATTTTTAAACCAGAGGCCTTGAAGAAAAACAGCCACACACTGTTAGAAATATTGGGGGGGGAGGGATAGCTCAGCAGGTAGAGTGGTGGCACCATGATCGGAAGGTCGGGGGTTCAATTCCCTGAAAAGCTACCCCGAGGCACTCCTGAGCAAGGTACCGTTCCTACACACTGCTCCCTGGGTGCCCAATACCTGCCCACTGCTTCACTGAGTGAATGGGTTAAATGCAGAGAGGAATTTCCCCACGGGGATCAATAAAGTACACTTTCTATATTTTGATATTAAAGTGCTGTTCCTTTTAAGAGCAATGTAAATAGCCGGATACCATGCCTTGTTATATTGTACTCTTTTCAGTTAAGTCAAAATCCTGCTGTACTAGGTGTCCCTGCATTGGCTACACTATCTAGCCAAAAACTTCTCTCCAGAGCCACAATACATTTTTTGACAACATCTTGCATTCACAATGAGAAAGTTGGACTTTTCTCCAGCGTGTCCCAAAGATTCTCAATGGGGTTAATGTCTGGACTCTGTTGTGGCCAAACCATGTGTGAAAATGATGACTCGTTCTCCCTGAACCACTCTTTCACAATTTGAGCCAGATGAATCTTGGCTCTGTCATTTTGGAATATGTCTGTGCCATCACGGTAGAAAAAAGATCTACTGATGGAAAAACCTGGTCATTCAGCACATTCGGGCAGTCAGCTGACCTGATTTTTTTTTGCACACATGATGTTGCCAAAACTAAACCTGACCAGCTGAAGCAACCCCAGATTGTAACACTGGCTCCATAGGCTTGTATAACAGACACACGATGAGTGCATCAATCATGAGTTCCTCCTTCCTCTGCCATTTTCAACAGTGCTTCAGTGTAGAAATAAAAGAAAACTACAAAATACAGAAAACCTAACACTAAAACACCTAGCACTCTGAAAGAGGATAAATCTGGATTCATCAGATCTGTTTCCATACTTCCAGAGTCCCATCTTTATCCTCCCTTACAAAGCCCTGTTTTGCAGATTAGCTTCACTGTTAAGTGGTTTTCTTAAAGCCTGAGTTCTCTTTAGGTTTGCTTGTCAAAACTTTACTTTCACTTTTCAAAAAGCCACAATCATCTGTGTTGATTGTTTACAGTTTGATTTCACCAGACAATTTGGTGAGTCCTGACCACAATCATTTAAGATATTCTTCCTAACCAATTATCATCTTCCTCAAAGATGATAAGTGGTGAAGCTGTGGATGCATGAGTGAGGAGGACTAATGCGCCTTTCAAAGAAATAGTTTTTCACTTTAAAAAACAGTTTATAGAAACAGCAGTACAGTGCCAACAAAAGAGCTGGTACCATACTATAAAGCCTATATTATGCACACTACACTATACACTAAGATTTACTGAAGACAGCACTTGGAAACTATAACGCAATATCTCAGATCTGGTAAATTTAATAGTACTTTAACAGGGAAATTTGTTACAGTGCCTCCTTAACTATTATTAGTGTAAATAAATTTAGTTAATACTCACTATGCTTGACTAAATATACCAAAATGGTACTAAATGTACCAAAGGCAGACTTAGATATGAAGGCAAACATTACTTAAAGAAGATACTACACCCAGCAGCCATTTTTTCTTGTCTCAGAAAGAGCAACAAAAAAGTCTTGCAGGCAGAATCACCTAGTCACGAAACAGAAAAGATAAGTCACTTCATTTTATCCTCTATTTTTGTATGAAGTCGACAAATGTGACACAGCTAGTTAGTTATTGAGCTTCAGAAGTGCTGGCTGGGAGCTGATGAATTGTATTTTCTTTGGGCAGAGTCGTGCTAGCTGTTTCTCAATTTTTCTAGTATGTGCCTTATAATAAACAAACAGAGTTGCATCAGTGTTCTCATCTTTGCAAAAAAGAAAAGGAACAGGAACAAAAAACACACGTTTATTTCAAGGGTGTGAAGACACTTATATCCACACCTAACAAACCTCAGGAAAAGGATGAGCCCTGTTTGTTTTCAGTCCTTTCCTTTCAGTCCTGTAGCAAAAATAAAACACCATTCAAAAGGGAGATATATTGTACACCATCAGCATCTTCCATATGCCTACCTGCCTCCCACAAGGCAAGGCGTAATCTATCTTTTCAAGGTAAGGACCTCACTTGATGTGATGGAGCACCTTGAGGAAGCCTATGAATGCAAAAATTGCATGAAAACGGTTATATACTTACAGATGACAGTGAGGTCCATAGCAGTGAGGTCCATAACAGCCTCTGTGCTTTCCTTTACGTCTGAATGCTTCTGAATAAAATGTGAAGAAAGCTGAAATGCTTCTAAAGAGGTTACAGCAGGAGCAAGGTTTTGACTCCTTTAAGGACCTTGTGTAGAGATGGCTTACTCTTTTCAAAAAAATATCATCAGTGCAAGAGTGATCCCACTTCCCACATCTCACAAAGTCGGTGTGAAGGGTGTTGCTTAGAGCCGAGAAGCCATTATTAGACATACTGTTGAAACGGCAACATTTTAATAGCATCCGTTCACAAGGTTGCTGTGAGGACAATATAGAATAGGAAAGAAAATTGCTATCAATGGTGTCAGAAATGATTTCAGATCTATACAGTAACACCAATCATTGATAGACGTCTCCATACATGAAGTGACCTTGAAATAGCAAAAAGTCAAGGCGACCTTAGACAGTCCTTACACACAAGCTTTTTGTTATCTCCAGCAGCGTCTACCTCAGAATATCAGTTTTAAAGGCATAACACATGACACGTTTTCAACAAATACATATCACATCACTTCCATTTTCCTGTCACAGGGTATATTATGCCCTTTGCATTTGATTCCTAAACTTTTTATTAGTCTCTCACCTGTTAAATTATTCAAGTCAAAATGATAGTGTCTCTGTGCCTCACACAGTCTTCAGTAATTTATTTTGGTAGTAAAAGGGAAGCCGATTGGTTGTAGATGTGCTGAAAATACCTACAAAGCAGGACTATAAAGGCTAGAATCAGTTGCTAAGCTGATCTAATCAAGTTTATTAATAGAGCATATTTCAAAATACAGAATCTTAGCACTTTACTGCTATTGAAAGACACTCAGCAGCCAAATGTAAAGTAGACAACCTGGCAATATGAACAGTAAGCATAAAATAATTATTCAGCCATTTCTTCCTAATTATTAAGATAAAAGATTAAATGTCTCTTAAGATATAATTTGAAAATGAAGAGCAGACCTAATAGGAAATGGTAACTAGTTCCAAAGTTGGAATTGATAAGGCACAGTTATTTTCATTTGTAACTAGAATTTGAAGATCACCAGATACATCTGGTTTAACGATGTGGCCGAGATGTGGAAGTACCTCAGGGTAGCTGTTCAGGGGAATCGAAACCCTGACCTTACGATCATGGGGCCACCACTCTACCTACTGAGCTATCCCTGAAACCTGAAACCAAGATGAAGATTAGGAACAGTGAGTATATGGATAAACAGATAACATAGCTATGATGGTATCAAGGGTGCTGATTTTTTATCTTTGCTGTTTTGTTTTATTTTTATTTTTCCCACAGGGCATAGCTGAATTGCTGGGGAAAAACAAAAACCCAGGAGGGATTTCTTTAAAGTGATTATGACCACTCCAGCGCTTGTCTGCATTTTGTCACTGGTAGTTCCTGCAACAGTGAAAAAAATCTCCCTTATGGGGGATTGCCTGTCATTCTTTCACCTTTTTTGTACAAACTATCTGTTCTGGCCTTGGCTTTACTTATTTTCTGCACTCATCCTGCTTTGATTGTCTATGTATGCAGTGTGACAACAACCTGAGCAGGTCAGGAGGTTTCCACCTCTCCTTTATAAAAGACATTTTCACACATGAACTCCTGACAATGTCGTCAGAATCAGCTTGGGGTTTTCACACATCTAGCACACAGGCGGGAGATAATTTAATTCAGACATGTTGCTAGTACTAGAAAAATAATTCCTTTTATTTAAGCTGGGCCAATGCATGGGTAGAGCGTGCAAAAACATGACACCTATTAACCCAACAACCTGTGATATTCTCTGTGCTATAATCAATTATTGTCAGATTTGAGTGCATCAGAAGCATTTTTTTGCACATCCACCTTTGTTGGGTAATGTATAGACATATTGAGAGCCATATAGCACGTGTGCTGTAACAGCAATGTGAAAAAATCTTTTGAACTAGCCGCTTTAATGTCAGAAGAAAACATTCAGAAAAATGTTAGATTAAGTTAAAAACAAAAAAATGTATATCTCTTCAGAATGTGTCTAATGAATCCAACTACTCTACTGAAATAAATTAGCAATATCCATCCATTCATTCATCTTCTTCCGCTTATCCGGGGCCGGGTTGCAGGAGCAGCAGCCTAAGCAGAGAAGCCCAAACCTCCCTCTCCCCAGCCACCTCATCCAGTTTGTCCTGGGGAACAGGCCAGTCGAGAGATATAATCTCTCCAGCGTGTCCTGGGTCTGCCCCGGGGCCTCCTCCCAGTGGGACATGCCTGGAAAACCTCACCAAGGAGGTGCCCAGAAGGCATCCTTGTCAAATGCCCGAACCACCTCAACTGGCTACATTCGATGTGGAGCAGCGACTCTACTCCAAGCCCCACCCAGATGGCTGAAGTTCTCACCCTATCTCTAAGGTAGAGGCCAGCAACCTTTTGGAGGGAGCTCATTGCTACTGCTTGTATCCGCGATCTCATTCTTTCGGTCACTACCCACAGCTCATGACCATAGGTCCAATTCCAATCCATTAAAAGTAAAAGACTTGCATTCAAATTTTGACATAAAAAGAAAAATTTCTCATGGGTATCAATGATGTGCTTAAATCATAATCACTCAAATGTGAGTTTCATAAAGTTGTACTAAACTGGTGAAATTGTACTATTAAATACATTAGTTGCTACACTGAACTTTTCAGTTTGGTAATTTCCTTTTGCAGTGTTAGAAAATATCTTATCTCAACCTCTAACAGTAAATCCACTATCAAAATTAAAGAAAAGGCTGCAAGACACAAGTGATAGGCATAAAAGGCGATAATAGATATCATTGCTAATAGAAGGCCATGAGGGAAAAGAATATAGAGAAAAGTTTAATCTTATATAAGATTAAATTTTCCTGACTCTGATAAGTACAAGAAACAGGCAACATCCAACAGTAATACCGGCAAAAGATTAATGAACCTCTCAATACATAAACTTCTTATCTAACATGGAGAATACCCTGTCCAAAGCTCACACACTAACCTTGGAGAAAGGTGTTTTTCAGCACTTCCTTACATACTTTGTTTTTTGTCTAATATCAAAAGAGCAGCTAAACACAACTGTGTGTAAAAACAGCCGATCACCTGATTTTCAAATGAGCAATAGCCGCTTAGTGTTTAAAACGAATAATGTTGCGAAATGCAGTGAGGCTTCAACTCTGTCCCATAACCTGGAGTCAAATATCAACAGTCAAATGAGAAGCTTGTACTGTAAATGAATTTTGCTCCCACTGCAGACCTGCAGGAGAGTGATAAACTGGGGGAACAGACATAGACGCGCACTCACATATACACACATATACAGGGTTGTTGAGGACCTACCGTCCTCTCCTCTGAACACCAGAGGCAAATCTAAGTCTGCCTGGATCCTACTCAATTCCCACCAGATAGAGCAGAGCGAGATGAAACTCTCCTCCCTGTAGTCATGTATCTCAATGCTAACATGCAGTGGAGCAAATGCTCAAATTAGAAGGAAGAGGATAAAAGTGGGAATTTGGTGCTGAAGCTGGGGCTGGTGGGAGATTGCGTGGAGGATTTTGTATTGATGCCCTAGGTGAATTTTCATGCATAGGTACAAGCAATAACAACCAAAGAGTATTACAGCTCCAGTGAGACTTACCAACAAACCCTAACCACAGTTAGTGTTGTAATGGCTTCTGGACATGGAAAGCTGGAGATATTCCTTTTGTTTTGTGCATGGTGAGTGTGAGCAGGTGTTTTACACACTCTGGTGAATAGATGGGGTACATGAGGAAAATTGATCCATCACCGGAGAAGTGTCTACGTGCTTAAGTGCACCCACTCGTTCCCTTGCTTACTCAGCATATTGATTTAAAACAGAATAAACAGCCACCTGCAGTGAAAGCTTGCGACTGATACATTCCCAGAAAGCAAGAGATGAGCAATTTGAAAGTCATAAATGTGGACAAGAAGGGGTAAGAGCTGCTCCTTGGTTAAATATGAAGATTATAAGGTAGATGAATGGACCATCAACTCATCACTTAAGTGTGAAATCTATTTAACATGGAATACGTGCGGGGAAAAAAAGAAAAAAAAACAAAACACTGGAGTAAACTACTCTGATCAGTTAAGAAAATCAGTTCAGGCAGACACAGAGTAATAATCACATTTTAAATATGATAAATTGGAAACTGTCATTTTAGGTCATAATTGTTTATGTGGTGATTTCATTACATTACAATTATTTTGTTCTGTTTTATCTTCTTGTGGTTTTTCTTCAGTATGTTGATGTTTTAGAAATCTTTGTCAAAATGGTTACAAAATATCTATGATGTGATCTACAAGTGTACAATAAAATGTAACACTGATTTTATGTGGACCATTTGAGGGATCATAAATGCATACTCCAATCCACACACAAATACAAAGCAATTTGATCACATGGTAAACTATTTTACAAATGCGTTCATCCAAACCTGAATAACTAGCAGTCATTTATGCACTTGAACATTTTAAGTTCAACTTCAAAAATTTGATCATTTTGTCACCACTTCACCCAAAAACATAGATTTACCAATTACAAACACTACATAGTAGCCCATTAAGGTTAATACATTGTTTAAATAAGCTGCTGCTACAAGCTGTATGTGGTTCTGCTTTGAAAAGTCAGTCAGTGCGTAGCTTACCATGGTTGTACTGTACATCCTCTGAAGTAAGTATATGCTAACTAATGTGTGCCCCAGTGAGGCACAGTATTTAAGTTACTTTAACCTTGCCACAAGATTGAAGTGCAGTCTATTTATTTAGAAGAAAGAAACATCCATTTTATTTGAAAAAACTCTGTAATACTGTGGAAGCCCAGATGTCCCAATTTCCACTGGGACTTGAACATAGCATGCATTTGTGGACCTCTTGAAGGTCTTTTTCATTTCAATATAAAATGGATATAAATTCCTCACTAGACAACAAGCATCCACGCACTCATGCCCCTAACTCTAAAGGAGTCAATCAGAGAGAAGGGTTTTGGGCTACAAATGCTGGATTTGACCTGATTGTGACCCTAGAATTACACTCTGTGAGAGAGTACACGATTTCTCACACCACTCCTGAAATACCCTGCACTTATTTTCATACAGTAAACTAGTGGAATAGTTATGGAATAATTCTTTATAGTAGCTATGACCTTTTTTTTCTGTGACCAAACTGAAAAACAAAACCCTGAAATTTCGATAGCAGATGAAAAAACAGGAGCACTTGTGTCATTTAATTGTTTACCTATTCCTTAATTACTTTCATGTAGTATGAATGCCCATGGGGAAGGTCTTTATTGGTAGGAAAACGTTAAAAAAACACTTATAAAACTTAGTCTAAAACTTATGCCCTCCTTCGCATTTTCCAGTGAGCTGGATGGTAGTCTTTACTGGGCCGATTTTTGCCCCCGGGCCTGTATTTAACACCCCCGCACTACAGTAATAGCTGTCTTTAGGGACGTGTCTATAGAAGAAATATGTGCAGCAGGACTTCACTTTTGACCTTTGCAAGGTTTTATAATTTGGTTGACCCTGCACCATTTCTTGCTGACCTTTTCCTGCGTGTGGGGCCACATAGGACTTCGTAGTGTAAAAGATGGTTGTTCAGATGAGGTTATTTGGCAATACGGGAGTCTGCATATACCCACAGTGAGACACCAAAATGAATATTTGAAAAGGAACTACAGGAAATGTCAAATACACCAAGAAGGCTATGTACTCTGCCCCTGATTGCTGATCACTTTAAATGAGCTGTATGCGATGCCACGCTTAAAATAAACCCAAGCCCTGTAAATCTCACATTAAGTGCCTGAGTGTATGTTATTGTGGCTTTAACCAAAAGTCAGACATGCAGTGCAATAAAGGGAGCAGACAGGCATCACATTCACTATCAGCTCATTTCATGTCCCTGCAAGAGACTGAGCAATCACACCTGACGGGCTTGTGGACAACAAGCCCTTTCAGATGAGCCTTGCATTTTGTGCAGCATGGCAAAAGTGTAATTGCCCTCCTTGTCAGGCAGTGTCATTAAGTCAGGCAAAGTGAAACATGCCATCCGGTTAAAGTGATAGGACACACAAGAGGGAAGAGGCAGACTGGTTGGCTAACAGAGATCTGTGCTGAATGCCAAATAATTCAGCTGTTTACAAAGTGTAAGGATGGCTGAGAGTCACTCTGTGAGAGGACTGGAACCGGGAGGTGACACGGTCACATTGATTATTTGGATACATCGGCAAGTTGATGTGAAAAAATATCCAGGAAAAAAATAGACAGATGATTTGGACACAGAACACAGACTCGGCTGACTTGGAAAAATAAACAGCAATTGAAATGCTTGTCTTTACTATACCATGTTGCTTAATGAATAACGCTTTATTAAACATGTTAAAACATTAAATGGTCCAGGGATCCCCTGGGGGTCTTGTCTGCAGTCAATAGAGCGTTTATAGCAGCTATGATCAGCGGATCAAAAAACGACTTACATGTGACAGAGGCCACTCCTAATAACCAGCAGAAAAATAGCATATGCCTCTGCAGCTCTTGACAGCTTCTCTTTTCCACACTCAAGAAAGCCCTTTGCATTTGCAATATTCTCATTTTTTGTGATGCACTCATATAATGTTAACTTTATGTTCTACAGGCATCACAGACCAGAGCAAATGCAACTAGTCTTTAAGTCAAATTTATCTAATTTATGAATTATTATTAAGGTAATTTTTTAAAACAAAGTGAAAGGTCAACAGAACTTTTTGGACCGTTGGAGCATATCAACACATCACCTTTTTCGTGCTGTAAATTAAAATTGGTGTCAAGTGAATGTGTGCCAAGGAGGAGGTGCCAGGGTTCTGTGACTGTGTATGATTCTTCCACATGCTAATGAGGCCTTTGTTTGTTTAATTAAGTAATTGTTAAATTACCAATACGTCATGTTTCTTAGACAAAATGACACCAACCCAGAGAACAAGCTGTTTGACATTGGCAGTGAAGATTTGACACGTTTTTTATGAGCACAACCCACGTACTCAACTCCTCGCTACTGTGACACCATTTATGGGGAAACAAACAGGCTTTCCAAGAGTGCAAGATTTTTATTTTATTTTTTACCCACAAGCATTATTGTAACAAAGAAATAATCAAATACAAATGTTTCACTTTTTGTGCCAAGTTTGATGAAGTTTAATATTTAATTACTGCATCAAGATATTCACATTGGGTTTTATTTTGTTGTTGTTGTTTGGTTTTTTAGGCATGTAAAGGTTTTATAACTGAAGGAGTGTTCCAGAACAAATATCAACTTAACCACTTTTTCAGTAAAATATTTTTATACACTTAATTTCATAAATTTTCATTGCACTGTTCCCCTTTGAAAGTGGAAGTTCAGAGTTCTTTGAGGGGAAGCCAATCAGAAATAAGGGGACTTTTGGGGACTGGAGACATTTTTCAGACAAAATAAATTTAAGGATTCCATAAAGGACCTATAAAGGACCAGTATATAAGACATGTGCTACTATGGTGAGGGGTGCCTATGGCGGTAAAGCAGGTCATCTACTAGTCAGAAGGCTGGAAGTCTACCAAGTCTCTCAAAGTATCCCTGGGGAAAATACTGATGCTTTTTTACAATGTGAATGCTTGTCAATGTTAGAAAGCGCTTAAGATGTAGGAAAAATTGCTTCTCTGAATGTATGTGTGAAAGAGACATGCTGCATTAGAAAAGTACTATATAAGAACTAGTCTCTGCATAAATAACAGCAATGAGGTCCCTGTACAAAATAATCACCTGAACATTTCTCTCAAAATAAATATAGCCCAAAAGCCAGAAGCTCCCAGTTCATGAGGGCCAGTACTCAAATCATACCAAGAACCACTACTTTCAGTTGTTTGAAGCGACACCAAACTAACAAGTCATTAATTTATATGCCAGCAGTAAATACAGACCTATGTGTTATTCAAGTGTCTTAAATACCCATAAATAATGGTTTTTGTGTTGTGAATTGTTTTTTTCTAGATTGTCAACTGTGGTTTGGTGCTTTTCATATTAAAGTAAAAAAACAAAACAAACAAACAAACAAACAATAAAACTGAAGCTTGAAATTAAGCAGAAAACATCTTTAATAGAATGGAATACAGTACAAATCACAAAATAATGCTCCACATGCAAATACTGGTAAACTAATCCAGGAGTTTCACATATGGAGAAGGTCATGTCACAAAAAACATTTCTCAAATAACAAATTACAAAAAATGAAAAAAAAAATAAAAATCATCAGATCAGCATAGGAAGAAACTTTTACTTCATAATGATACTGGGAAAAAAAAAGGCATATTCTTGAAAATGGCATTGCTTCCTGTATAAAGTAACTGTAATTTTAGTTGAGGGATTTCTATATTCAGTTCAACCTGCAGCAGTTCCTCGGTTGTATAGTTTTTTTCTTTCCCTCCAGTACTTGATCGGTCACACATCGCTAGTTTTTCTGTTATTCAAATCAGGCTGTTTGAGAACTACTTAATAACTTAATGATAAATGTAAATAAGATTGCTTTGGAAAGATTTGTAATCAAAACAAGTCATCTTTGTGACCACAAACCAGTTTTACATGCATGCCACATAGTGACAAATATAAGGCTGGAAAACAGTTGGATATCTGGCCATGTTCACTGCAGTAGCATTTGGTTAATGAGGGGAAAAAACTGGATGAGATATTCATAGCCACAGAAGACCTCGTCTGTGTATATTTGTGTTTTAGGGGGTAGTGTATATAAGACAATGAAATATGAAT
>NW_005187528.1:478207-479449 GCF_000239375.1 Pundamilia nyererei
TTATTCTACAATGAGAAAGATTATTCACAAGTACAAAGCAGTTACCAGTTTTTCCAATGTAGATGTTCCAGCAAATTCACCCTGAGGCCACCATACAGCGCTCAGACAAACTGCCAAAACCCCAAAAACTACAGACAGGCTTGATTGGGGTTTGTTTTGAACCTACAGGACTTGAGCACCTTACAGGCATTGTGTCAACCATAAACTCCTCTGAGCACGACTGAATGGCCATTGCAACACCTTGATTCTTTTTAAAACTCCAGACGTCAAGTTGATTAAAATGCTGTGGCGGGACCTTAAGAGAGCTGTCTAACCACGTAGATGTCAGTAGATTTCATTTAACTGAATTCTGGTTTTGAAGTCTGATTTATACTGCGGGAAATCTATGCCGTGACCATCCACGCACCTGTCGAGAAAAGAAACTACACATTGAGTTGATGGCATGGAAGGGTGGAGTGTAGAGTTAAAAGGGGTTTCCTGTTTCGTTACAATGTAGATTTTCCACTGAAGAATAATACAGGCATTACCTCTCCTAATTCAGGTGCATAATCCGAGCTACGGCGTTCGCAGTAGGACAAACAACTCTGGTCACCCTTCATGTGTACTGAAGTATAGGCAGTCAGCTTGCTGTTTACCTTAGCTCTCAATAATGTGTCCATGTCTATTTACTCTGGAAGAGGCTATAAAGCTTTTTTAAAGAAGTCTGATACAGACCGATTAGTCAGTAAGTCTCACTTGTGTCTGATCACAGCATTTCTGAGGTGAGTTGTTGAGCATATCTTGCACATTTCTATTGGTAAGTGCTGTTGTCATTACTGATGTTAGCTGCTGTTTCCTGGCATTAGTAAAGAAATTTCCCTGAATCTAATATTTTTGGACTCTGAAACTTGGAAAATAAACCTTCATACAATGTGAGAACATAAACAAACTTTTTACCAGAGTGAAA
This sequence comes from Pundamilia nyererei, assembly GCF_000239375.1. NCBI lineage: Eukaryota > Metazoa > Chordata > Actinopteri > Cichliformes > Cichlidae > Pundamilia > Pundamilia nyererei. Next base: position 479,154 of record NW_005187528.1, read on the forward strand.
GTGCAATTTTATTTTATTTTTTTTAAAGTACACTCAAGCCTGACATTAGCTGTCAAAATGTTAGGTTACAACCAGCTGTTGTTGTTTAGCCAGCTCATAGTCAGCTGTCTAGAGGGTCGCATATGTAATCTGCTGACAATAAGAAATTGCAACAATAAGCTAATTTATGCACATTTATCTGTGTCTATCTGTGTGCAAGCGAGGATATGCCCGAACACTTCTTCTCGACATCGGCAGAAACAAACTTTTTAAGTTAAACTCTGTGGACACCGAGAAGCTGAAAGATCTGGGTCTGC
>NW_005187528.1:487601-526465 GCF_000239375.1 Pundamilia nyererei
AAAAAAAAAGAAAAGAAAAAAAAGAAAAAAGCAAGGCATTTTCAAGCTTGTAATGTGCTTGTGGAAACCCAGAAGTACAACTGCTGCACAATTGGTCTCAAATGTCATTTTGATTTTTCCTTTGTTTTTTTCCCCTCCCAAATTGTTCCCTAATATCCTAAAACAGCTGGGCACCATACTTTTTAGCAGATGTTCCTCAAACAGAATTGTATACTCAGAGACTATTTTCAGCTGTTTATCAATAAACATTTAGTGCTCTGGTGACTATTCACAGCAGCAGGATAGTACATGTGGCATAGAGTCTGGTAATGATGGAATATGTTGCCCCGCGCAACAGTGTGTCTTGCTGATGTCTTTTTAATGTTTTTTTGGAAAACAACTGAGCGCTATGCCACGGAGAAACATACGATGTCGAGCTTAGACCATCTTATTGGATAGGACAATGCTTATGGTCTTCTTGTCTGGTCATCTTATAGGAATGACAATTTTTTTAAAGACTATATACACACAGAATACTTCAATCTTAATTAATTATACAGTTCTGTACGCAATTGAATGAGATGCTGATGCTTGGAATGAGAACTAAAACCCACCTCATTGGTTCCTACTGTGCTGATGACACAGCTGATCTTTGTGTTGTCTTTTGACTCCAGGTAGATGGCCTGACTCTTGTGGTACCTGTCAGCATAAACACACACAGACTAAACATCAAACAAACAAGTGCAGACTGGAGGGAAGTTCATTATAAATAATTTTACCCAGCTGAATAAACCACATTACTCCTGAGAAGGCACTAAGTAGATAATTGGAATGAAAAATCAAAACAAAAAGTCTGTTATTTTTTAATAGCTCCAACCTTATAGAGGACAGAACAAACCTAGAGGAAGAGACTGACAGAAGGTACTTCATTATTAAGGGCCCACTGAAGAATAATGACGCATGTGCCTCCCTGTGGCTTTTTGAGAAGGCTTTCCAGTGGTGGCATCTTCTTTAGCCATCAATAAATGAGACTTTGCCTTGAAAGAAAAGTGCACATAGCTCTGTCTTCTCAAATTACTTTGTCTATATGAGCAGCTAATAGGACAGAATTCTATTATTTTTACCCATCTTCAAATGACCTTATGCTCTGACGTGTCTGATTCACAACTCAGCTCTGAAATAGAAGGGCAAGGGAAGGCTGTGTCTATTCAGGGATTTTCACTCTTATTTTGGCATAACAGCAGGGAGTGCGTTGCTGGTTCTTGTGCAGACATATTCTACAAATATGCATTTTTAACAGTGCCTTTAAGCATAGTATTCAGCAGCTCCTAAGCAATCTCTCTTTCTGTAGCGCAGAAAAAAAATGAGGCTGCTATCACAGTGGTTGTAAAATATCTTTACAGGCTCAAGCTAACATCCAACGCATAACAATGTGGCCATCTAGTGGCGACGCTGTGTATGAATTGCTATCGTGTCAGAGATGCACAGATTAAAACTTGAAATTCACCATCTTTTATCATAGTAAAGTTTCCCATCCTCGATGCGGGCCTCATAACGCTGGGTGGGGCTCTCCATGGGAGCAGAGGGGACATGTTCTGGAGATGAGGGAGACACTAGGGAGGGAGAAACACCCAATTAATACCCCCTGCTAATATACATGTAAGAAACAAAATATTACTGTGATGCATTTTATTGACCCTTTCTCCTAGCAGAAGACCAATGCTACTCTCTTCATCTGAGAGGTAACTCAGTACACACATAAATGTTCATTATAAAAATCCGTAGTAGAAGGCACGTGCAATCATACCTGGTCGCTTTGGTGATTTCAGCTGTAAAAAGCAGGGTTGAAAAGATTTATTATAAGGAATTGCTGAGTTATATTGCTTTCCAAAAACACATCACATCTAGAAATTTAGAAGCACTCACCTTATTAAGTGTTCTTAAATCTTCCATTATCTGCTCATCTGTTAGCAAATAATTTAGCTGAGGTTTGAAGAGTTAAAGAAAGTTTTGGGGGGGTTTTTTAAGACACAAAATCTTTTTTTTTTTAAATTTATTTTAAGGTATCTCAAGAACAAATTCTACAAGTATAAATAATCTGGAATATTTTACAGTCACAAGTTTATGCAAAGGATATCTGGTGCAGGTTTTCGCCGCTTGTCTGGTATTGGGACTGGATCGTTGGGCCGTCTCCTCAGCTTCCGGGTCATGATAGGCTTTACCTCCATGGAGTCTATGAATAGAAGAAATATGAGTGTGAGCTCCAGATGCATAGATGAATAGAGGTTAGCATCTTAACTGTATCTGAAAACTCAGATTTCATTTGATGACTTAATATTAAAATATGTAGAAAGAAGTAAAATACAGCCACCCACATACTTTTTTTTTTTTTACCCCATCTCTCTTTTGCTGAGCAAGTCCCTGATTAATAATCCTGTTCTGGCTCCCTTACCGCCTGTCAGCTCCATTGTTAATTTCTCGTTCTCAATCATCTTCTTTTTCTCCTCCAGCTCTGCAATTAGGTTTTCCTTTAGCTCAACCTTTTTATCATCGAACTCCTTCACTGCTGCCTTTTTCTCCTTGATGTAGTTCCTCTCCACCTGCTCTGTCTGCAGAAGGTACAAAGCAAGAAGAAATTTATGCTTGTATGTCCAAAAATAAATAAATAAATAAATAATGGCTGATTTTGATTTTACATTAGCGTCAGACCATGAGATACTGTTGCACTTACCTCAAGCTGGAGAAATAGATCTGTAAATGGGAAAAATAAAGCACAACTGGTCACATGAAGCAAACCGTTGTTCTGTGTCATTAAATTCAATTTATTTACCCTCAAAAATCATAAAAGAGAATGCTTATAGCACAGGAGCACAAAGTACCAGAAGCTTATAGTAAAATACTGAAGTTCAAGTAAAACTCCGAGAACAATAAGGCACTGACTGTTTATCTTTTAGTCATTTTAGCGTTAGAAATTAACTGATCATTGGTAATTACATACTTTCTATTCTCCACTGCAGTGATTATGAGTGTACTACCAGAGCCTTTTGGCACTGCATTCCTAACTAAATAAACACTCATTTTGATCAGCAAAAAACTAAGTACATTCCATTCTGGCACACAGCAAGCAAAGGAGAAAGCTGATCACAAACAAGACAAGCTACGGAGTCAACAAAAGCAAAGTATCCAATATAATTAAAGCAGCCGAATGGTTAGAGGACAGGTTGGAAACAGAGAGAAGAAGCTCAGTTTTTTACAAAACAGCATCCTGTTAATTTAAATGAGTAGACAGTATGCGCTTTCATTCCACCCAATACAGTTAAGTGCATCGCATGGATTTATGTGTTTGGGACATGTGGGTGTGAGCAGGAGCCCTGCAGAAGAAGGCACACATGTTGTGTGAAGTCAACCACCAAAAAACTTAAAATATATACATATATAGCTTTTATAACAAGTAACTGAGCAATATCGTCAGCTGTCTCTTCAGTGAGTCTCTGATAATGTGGCTAAAACTCCCAACTCCACCACCTGGAACTATATCTTGTCATCTTTTTAAGCCTAGCGTAGGATCAGTTTGCAGTAGATGCAGGTTTATATTATCCAGCTCACAGCAGATCTCCAGAGCAGAACAAGGACTACTATTATTCTTACGAAGCAGCTTAATGATACTGAAGACCACCTCAAAAGAAGGCCTTATATGGGAAGGTCAATTTAAGTGTGTGGGAAAAATTGCAGTTTAAAAAGTCCAACCAAGACATTGGCTTGATTCTTTCATTACCCATACTTCTCTTCTTAAGAAGAGAAGTATGGGTAATGGTAGCGGCTATTTTTATTTTCAGGTACACACAGTCGTCTGTAGCTCTGTGCATTTCCCTGAATAAACAAGCCAAACTAGAGCAGAAAGCTTCCTTAAATCTAAACAGCATGTCCAACATTGGTTGGCATGGATGCATCAGAAGTAAAGCACTTCATGTTCTTGCCTGCATTCCGAAGTCTCTCTTTGTACTGTTGGTCCAACTTCTTCATCCTCTTCTGATACTCTTGCAGTGTGCCTGACAAGACAAATGTGTTTTAGATATTAATGCTGGGCGTTGTTCACTCATGAAAACACACCATACAGTATTGTAGACTACCCACTACTATTTTTTTTTTGCCACACCTTTTACACTGAACCACAGGATAGACTAGAATACACTGACACTGTAATTACTTTTGGATTTGCAAAACAACTTATCATTCCGCAGTTTCTACAATCATCAGCATGAGCAGTAAAAGCCTTTTGGGATAGCTGACAGTACTTTCAAACAGCTCACTCAGCAGTTTGGAAGCAGTTTGCATCAGTAAACAACAGACAGTCTTAACAATAAAAATGAGCTCATGGCAGAGGGCCATTTGTCATCACTGTTTTATCTTTTTAGCCAATGACAAGCGAGCACTTTTAAACTGCTCTTCTGCCTGATGATGTAATTCCTAACCACTAAGCACCATGACTAATAAGTAAGGTTTTAGCTATGCCCTTGACAAGTCAAAATTAATCCTCATGCTCACACACAGTACCACACAATAAAAGGCAGCAGTCCTTCAAATATGGATAATTCCTGACACCTCCATTCATGTGAAAATAAGTCAAAATGATTACCTTCTTTCAAATATGGATAATTCCTGACACCTCCATTCATGTGAAAATAAGTCAAAATGATTACCTTCTTGTAACTGCTGCAGCTGCCTTTTCAGAGAGGCCAGTTTGTCTTGATACATTCTGCAATGAAAGAAAAGCTAAAGTCCCAACCCCCTTACAATAGCACAGTAACTTAAAACTTTCATCACCAAAAATGATTTTCAGTGAAAGGTTAGAGCTGCTGATCCACAGTTGGCAAGAAACTTACTGCTCCTTAATTTCCACATAGTCATCTTCGTCATGTTTGGCAAGATCAGTTTCACTGGCATCCTCAGTGTCTGAAAAATCAAGAAGAAAAAAGAAAGGATTTTCTCAGCTAAAATTTGAAAACATTTTTTCACCAAATACTTCACATGTGATCATATCAGGAATGTTTACAGGCATAAGTTTTCAAAAACAACCTTGATGCACAGATGGCAGAGATATCTGCAGATGAAAGTACGTGCGTGGCACAGATGAAGTAATGGTCTACACCCTGCTTGGGAATGCCCTGGGGTTGATAATGTAGACAGTGGGAAATCCACGTATGCCAGGATAACAGCTGATACCTCTACGTATTCTTGAATCGACCGCAGAAAACGCTCAGCTAAAACAAACTAAAGTGGGTACATCTGCTTAACTGCCCTTGGGCTTTTTTTTCTCGATGACATTTATAGAAAGAGTGATGATCTATATTTTTAAGCACTTTTCGCAAGGTGTAATTACCAGTACAGATCCCGGCTAACTTGGTAGTGCTGTCAATCCAACAGCAACTCTCTCGAAACAACGCCAGCATGTTTCACCAAACCTGGTTTGATGTCAGAAGCTCGGGAACCAAGTTATAACCACATATGTCTGACGAAAAAAAATTCACCGGCTTTACGTTGAAACGTCAAGACGAGCAAAGACTAAGGCCCCTCTCTGTATTCAAGCTGACACAGCACCTTTCATTTTCGGCTAGCATTAATGTGCTAGCATAAGTTAGCCGCGCCTGCTGATAAAGAGTGTAACCCGACTCTAGCTTACGTAGTTAGGCTTAGAAGAACATATCCGGAGAGGAGAAGAAAAATAAATCCAGCTGTTCGCTTTGGAGGTCAATGTCAGGGAATTGGCTAACCTTGCAGTGTTGTCATCGCCTTCCTCTGATCCGGTCTTTCTTTCCCTTTCCCTGCAATCCGTTCTGTCTCAGTGAAGTGTGTGAAAAGGGCAGAGCAGTGGACACAGCACGCAGGATTTCGCTTGCCTTCCTGCCGACCTGTCAATGCCCGGAGCTAACGTTACGTAGCAAGTTGGCTAATTTACGTTTGAACTGCCATAATTTTTTTTTAAGAAAAAAAACGAATAGTTGAAATTTATAGCTGTGCTTCGGGAGCACTGTTTTAAGCGCACATGTACGTCAAGGAACTGTGGCCAGTGGTGTTTTCATGCTCTTGTGTATAACGCTAAAAAATTAATGCTAGCAATCTTAGCGTGTTTATCACTGATTATTTCTTTCGCTCGACTTGCTGCCAACTCTGAAAAAACCGAACGGTTTGCTTTGCTTACTGAGCTTAAATCACATACTTCTGAGACAGTTCATCACCAGGCAGACTCTTTGCTCGTGGCACTGTGTACCTAAACGTAGCTAGAAAGCTAACTAAGTAACGTGTGGCTGCATTGAAGTAGCTTTCCAGTTTTGGGAGCGAGAAATACATTTTCACTTGTTTTGTACTTGCGCATACTACGCTACATGGACAAACGGTTTCCACTGGAAGGGGGAAAACGACTTAAATGCTGCATTTTAAGAAAACACATCCAAATTCATACAATAAAGCGCGCATTTCCGTTTTTTCCAACAACTAGACAGAGCCCGACAATCGGGGAAGATATTGTTGAAAACGTTACCTTCTTCCGAGTCTCTCCCCCTGAAACTCCGATCGTCGTCGTCATCCACGCTATCGAGTTCTTCTTCATCATTGTAATAATCCACCATGGGCGACAGCAAAGTCGAAGTCATTTATGCGCTCCGAAAAATGTAAACAAACATAAAATAAACAATCGATTTGTGTTTTGCAGCTTGCTTGGAAGAGCGCCTACAACTGGTAGGACCCCCGGGTGTCAAGCTGTCCAAGAATACGCCTGGGTAGAATTTTGATAATAAACGAATCGTATAAAACATTTAATCGCAGTTTTTAATAGATCTAGCACAAAAACTTTGAAACAGTCACCGCTAATTAATAGAGGCCAAGTTTTCTATGAGTGATTTGAAATGTATGGTAAAACATCTAAACAGGCACATTTCCTATCACATTTGGATAGTTAATAAGTTTCTTTGTTTTTTTCACTACTCTAAGGATTAGCATCGGAAGGTGATTGGTGAACGCCAGTTTTTTCATTGAGGCCACTGCTGATCCCTGCCAGCTGCCTCTTCCTCGCCCCAGTGCTCACACAATAACTCAGAAACATTTTCAAACAGTAGTGACCAAAAGATCTACAAAATGTGTTTGTGTTTCTATAGTAGTTTTACAGAAAATCTACGGACAGCTGAAGAAAAACAAAACAATCTCGAATTTTTACAACTGCTTAAGCTGGGGGGGAATCAAGTATGCAAAACCTTTAAAAAAGCAGATTTAGCATGCTTTATTTAGAAAAAACAAACAGATAAAACAAAACAAAAAAAATCACAAAAGCATTCAAAGAAACACAAACGTATGGTTTACTATTAACCTTTTTTGGTGTATTTAGTGTATTATGTTGAAAACCTAAACTTTAGGAAAATGCAGTTTACTTTATATGAGCAGAATATGCTCAGTAACGATCTTTCATTGACAGTCTATGGAAATTTGTTTTTGTTTTTTGGTTAACGTTGACATTTACATCCTTAATTTTGGTATCATTTTGGCATTGTCTTTGGTCATTAGATATGAATTTGACTAAATTAGTGAAATAATTCTGTCAAATAATTGGTGAAATGTTATCATTTTAACAGCAAATTTATCAGGTGGTGTCTTCAGTGTTGTACTTGGACAGACATAAAAAGTGATAGTTTGACCCCAGTGATGCCAGTGGACGAGAATACTGTTAATCATATAATGCCCAGTTCTACTCGAAGACAGCTTGCACTTCAGTAATGCACTTTGGTACTTAACTTTATCAAAGCATGAGACGCTCTACTCCAGTATATTTTGAATTCAAATATGATACATTATATGGACAAAAATACTGGGCCACCTGCACCTGCAGGAGGTAAGCGGCCATGGAAATCCATACCATGAAATTCCTGATGCACAGTTTTGATTTTAATACTAAGGGACAGTTGCAACTCTGTGCCTCAGCACTTTGTGACCCTGCTTTGTAATCTTTACATGGTGTATCGCTGTGTGGCTGAGTTACTGTGGCAAGTGTGGCTTTGCAACAACACCATTTAGTGGTATAAATGAATGGAAGAAAATTCACAAATGGACTTCCCACAGAGGCATGCTCAAATTTACTGAATGACCCATTCTTTCACAAATATTTGTAAAGGCAGGCTGTGCCATTGTGTGTACTCCGCGTGGCTGCTTGAGTTTTGTGCACCTGTGGCTATGGGACTGAAATGATCTGAATTAAGAACAATTAGGAGGTGTGCCCAAATACTTTTATACATATAGTGTATTTTTTACTCGATAAAATGTATTTTAAAGCTTGAGTTAGTTATTATATTTTCAGATTTCTAAACATAAATCTACTGTAGATAAAGTTACCCAGCAGAATATGATTAATTAATCAACACCAAAGTGACACGATAATAAATCATTAATTGTGAATGAGTGTTACAAAGCATATGATTCTGCAAGCACTTTTGCTTGCACTAATAGGCAGTAATGCTAAATACATTTACATTAATTAAATTAATTCTGCCTTAAAATGAATTTATTAACAAAGAATTGATGTTGGGAGTGTTACTAGGCCTACCTCTAGAAGAGAAAGGCACTTCACATTTATAGAAGAGAAAAGAGAAATAAATGTTTAAATAGTTTACCAGTTACAACAAAGAGACACTGTAAAGATCCCATGTTTAGGGCATAACTCAAGCAATGGCTGATGGCAAACCATATCTGTGATTGCTTTTAACTTAACATGATGTATTGTTTGACAATCTGTGTTTTCAGGTCTGTTTGTATTTTTACAGTATTTTCCATAGTTTCATGTTACCTGCCCAAGTAGTAATGATGTAAATTAGTAGTTTTGGGTAAAAAATCTGGCATGTCTACATTTTATATGTCTATATGATGTCCATTAACATGCACTGTTCCTTTTAAACAATCAAAAGTAAAACTTTTGATTTATTGGGGAAAATAAGTAAGAATACAACTTTTTTTATTGATGGTCTGAATACTTGTTTCTCCACATTACAAAACAGCTATTCAGTAGAATGGAATTAATTTAAACAGATCTAGATTTTTATACTCTCAAGTGCCACTTCTGGCATAATGTCTGTATTAGGAAACAGGTCTGTATAAGCCTGAAAATTATAATACTTGAGTTCATTTTTATTATCATATTAAGGAGTGAAACTACAATCCACACATTCTCCTCACCTTACATCTATGCCTACACATGTCCTCATTTCCACGCCGCACACTCCCTCCCCATTTTTCCTCTGTTTGTCATCCAAAAGGTATCAGTGGAATCTGTTAGGCCAGGAGCCAGTAATCATTATCAGCAAATATTCTTCATTTGCATCCGAGGTTGAGGTCCTTGCTAGTGAATACGCGGTATTCGTTTCGGATCAAATATTGTGGTTTCCTGTGCCCCATCCTACTCCTCCACTGGTTTTCATTGGTCTCCCCGCTCCCCCGGCCATCCTATTGCAAAAACTCCTGGAAACGGCCCTGATGCAGAATAAACTCAATAATTCTACAGTTAAACTTCCAAAGTACAACAGCAGGTGGCATCATCGTACTGAGCATATTTAGCAGACTAGCTGGCTTGCCATCTCTGAAGTTGCAACAGAATCGGGATGACTCAGTCCATGCATCTTTAATGATTTGCAAAGGAAATTGGGTAAAGGATCGTTGGTCGTTCACTTTTAATAAATTCTTTATTAATATCTTTATTTTTGAATGCTGCGCCACTGTAAGAATGATTCATACTTTAAAAATTTGTATTGAATTCGGACAAAACAACTGAGCATAAAGTACACGCAAAACAATCAGTCAGATATATATTATGTGGAAAATACCAAGCGCGCAGAGCGCACATCCTCCAGCGGTCGGTTCCCAACACGAGACAACTTTATTTCCGCCTGTCTGTCAGAGTGGCTGTCAAACACGGGCTAGGGGTTGTGCTCCTGCTGCTCCGTCATTCAGGAAGTCTAGACCAACTGACAGCACTTCGAGAAGTCACAGCGAAATCTCTAGAGTCGGACAAAATAACCCTGAAGTGCGTACGGTTTTCACCAAGGACGAATTTTACAAAAGGTGAGTAGTTTTTTCACTCTGCTGTTGCGCTGCTGTCAACGTTTGTCCCCATCCACTGTAACGGTTAACAGCTCGTGCTAAAAGCCTCGCGCGCTGAGAACTGAAAATGACACTTCCTCTTGTCTCAACGGCTGAGCTACTGTAGCTAAATGTCAAAGCGGTAAAAGTGGATACAAAGGAGTAGTAGTGTCGATTAGGTTGCACCTGAAGTTGGTAATGACTATCATCGCCTGTTTTCGACGTTGTTCGGCTTGTTGTTTGAACGCAACTCAGAGGTGGTGAGTACTGAGACAAGCATCAGCTCGCTGGGGTTAAGTGCGTAGGTTTGCTTTTTAACGGCTTTAACGAAGTGTGCACGTTTGCTCGTTATTGCACCTTTTTAAAGCCTAGGCTGAATTGTGGGTATTTTTTTACGCTGTGAACTGACGAAGAAGAAGCTTTGCTGTTTGGTTTGTTCCTCGGGGGGTGAGTATGCTGAGCAAACGAATGACAGCTTGTAGTGAAGTGAACGTTTGGGGTTTTTTTTTTTTGCAACAGACAAGGTGGCTGGGTGGTGTATAAACTTGTCCATGGTGTTATTTTAGCAGTCTCACGCAGTGTGAGTGTCAGCCCGTTTGAATCTGTCACGTCCAAAATGACTGTGGTACCTTCCATTGCACATTGTTGTGAGTGAGCTTTTACTATCAACGCACGGTCACAATGGCTTTCGGTTGAGACAGTGTAACGTCCACTATGCATGACACTACGCATACTTTTACTACGTCTATCTGAAGCCTTTTTACACAGGCGATCATGATCTGCACACCCTGTTTTGTTCTGTTTTTGTGGGGGGTTTAGGATTTAGATTGTAGGATTAGACTGCACTAATTTAATGCAAAGACAACAACGGTACGTCATTCATTGTTTTATTATATAAGTCATTCATGGCTTGAATTGTACCGGACATCTTCACCTGCACACGAGACGGTGCTCCATTAAATGGGCAGTAGTTAAAAGTAAATGTAGGCTAATACGGCGCGCTCGAAATGGCAGATGTAGATAGCAAGCTGAGCACTAAAACCCAAGCTGACCCAATATGATGTCATCTCTTGTGTGTAGAGCGCATGAGTGAGAGGAAGCAGACCCGTGTTTGACTGCTAAACTGTGTCATTTGTAAAGATTTATTTTAAGAAGCCTGCCCACTCAATTTCAGGCATGGATCGCGGGAATTTAATCCTGTATTATGACACTGCACCTGCATGCCATTCACATCGATTTGTAGTATTTTTTTTTCTTTTTTTTCTGTTATGTCATTTAGCTTAGGAATGATGCACTGTAGATGAAAACCCTGTGTGAATCAATTTTGCACACTGTAGTTTTACACAGTGGTTTACTCATCTTGAGATAATGTTAAGTGAGTATTGTAAAACTGATGTCAGTTCCCCTTTATAACATCTGTCAAGTTTGTCTTTCTGTGCTATGTCCGAGTTTCTCTGCCCTACTTCGGTTTTGTTCAAAGGGCAAATACGTCACTGTTGTGCAAGTGTGTTTTGTCCGTTTTTCACATCATTCACATCTAATCGGTTCATCGACCACCCAATCGCAGTTCCACTGACATAGGGAACAGAAAGTGTCACACTTCCTTATTGGTATCTCCTTTTATGATTTTGATTGTGCCATTTTCTCTGAATGTTTCGATCCCAGTCCCAACATAGACTAGATGTTAAAGGTACATGTAGCATAATGGTGCACAGATAATGATGGACATAGTATTTTAGTTCACATTTCAGATCAAACCACAAAGTGAAAAGGGATCTATGTAAGCACTAAAAGAGGCTCAAGAAGTGCTTTTACTGTGACAGTGTAGAAAGATTAAAACATTTTTGGAATGGGTCGGAGTGATATATGCTAAAATGATTTCAAAAGAAATTCCACTAAACCTCAAGCTTTTTCTTTTCTGTTTGTAGCCAGGAGGACACGACTGCAATTAAAATGAAGAACAATTAATGAACCTCAGTTGTTTGAATGCCAAAGAGCTAATTGTGACGTGTTTTTTGGGTGGGGGAAACACTCAGAGGCCAAATATTACCCACAGGATAAGATAAATAATGTCAATTCTTCCACTAGATAGAATAACACATATATTAAAATCTAATAGGAAATCAGTGTGAAGTGAGCAACAGCCATCCTATACCCATTTTTACAATGTTCACAGAATGTTTTGTCTTTAATGTTAAAAAAAAAAAAAGTTGTTTGGGTATAAATTACCTTGTATATTAACAAAATGAGTGTTTTCCTGTTTGTTTGTTTTTGTTTGTTTGTTTGCATGTTTATTTGTTTTTATCTTGTTTATTTTTTTTAATTGTTTAATTTTTTAAATTTAATCTAAACTATTTAAACAAATACTCAGTGCACAGATGTAGAGGAGACAGAGGTGCGTGTGCGCGCGTGTGTGTGTCTGTATTCTCATGAATTCAGGAAATCAGTTAGTGCTTTCAAGAAGGCAAGGCATCATGAAATAGAACAGTGGGGAAGGACAGCCTCAAAATTAGTAATCTAATTCAAACCTGCAAGGATTCAACATGCTGGAGAGAGAGAGTGAGAGACATGATGGCTTAGTGTGCTCTGACTCTGTTGTTCTACTCCATAGCCAAATCCCTTATCCTAATGAGAGAATTTATTCTGTTGGGATCTTCAAATTATTGCATTAATGTCACAAAGAGGAAATGGACTCAGCAGAATGGAAACCACAGTTCCCAGTCTTTTATGACAGACGGGGCTTGCTTCTTCTGGGTCTGTCCACATGTCATTGGGATGTACAATGGGCTGCAGCAGATTATCTGTACAACAGATACTGCCATCTTATAAAACAGACTACATTAGTTATAACAGTTGTCCTGACCTCTATGCGCCCTTTATAGGTCTTGTAATATGCTGCAGCGTCTAATGCAATCTCTGTCTGTCTCAGTGAAATCCTGATTTGTTTTATTTCAGAGAAACTAGAAGCCACTGAAGCCCTCTACTAGCTTTACAGAAGCTGGGATTTTTAAAAAAAACAACCCAAAAACTTATCAATGGGAAGAGTTTAACTGTATCAGCTATAATCGAGAAATTAAACTCCCAGTCCCCCTATGTGAATGTTAAAGTTATCGAGTTGACCTGTTCTTTTGAAAAACCTAGACAAGTCTACTGGTAGGCCTCTTACAGTTTGGAAACAATTATGTAATAAGGTTATTGGCATTGTCATATCCACATATTTGAAACAGCAATTGTGATATTTTACAACAATTTAACCCCTCAATGAGAAAGAGCTGAATTTGCTTCTAGGTGAAACCTGTTGAAGTGAAAAGCTTTTTCCTTTCACATGATGAAAGGCTGACTTTTGAAACCTATATTACAGAATTGTCAGTTATCCAGTGCCACAGCAGTTTGGTGGTTTATGCTACAGTGGCAGGGCACATCAATATTAAAGGGCTTCTGTCAGGCTTAATGTTATGCAGTGATCTGGTTTAGGATGTCTGATACAGGAATGTTGTCTCAGATAGTAAGGAGAATTATGCCGTTTCTACCCCCACCACTGATGTGTTCATGCGTACTGCTTTTAATGATGATTTCAGTTGACAGCAAAACTCTGTACTGCTGCAAGATCATAGTCTTATGAAGCCAGCAAGAGAGAGTACCAGCACAGATATGTGTTAGCAGGATTAATCTATAGAAGCACTTTGTTTGATTAGCCAGTCAGAACTACCTACGGTACACGTGTTCACAGTGGGTGCGTTCCTAAATCTTCTTTTGGTGTGCATTAAAGCAGCGTTTGTGTCCAACTAAGAGTGTCTATTTAATTAAATGTGAAGATGGTTAGTTCCTCAAAGCAAATGCCCTTTTTATAAACCATCTGTTGATTCATGTCCAGCTCATAGTTTCTTTTATCGGCATCACTTCTGGATTTTTATGGCAATGGCGTATTTGCACCACTGACCATCATGGGGAAAAATGTGAAATGGATCAGGTCTGCACCAGCCCAGCAGCTGGTGCAGACCTGAGTCATGGCCTTGGTCTACTGAAAGCTGTCTCAGAGGGGGGAAGCCACAGCCCAGCAGATGTCTCATCAACAAATGCCTCCCCAGTGAGTGTGCCACTTCTGCTGTTTACTTGCCACCTTGCACAGCTGAAAACTGTATTAGTCAGACCAACCACTTTAGATCTTGAGTAGAAGTATTCAGCTGTCGCCCACTGAAGTTTTCACAATGAAAATATTGCACACCTAAAAAGGTAATTATTGCAGCAGTTCTGATCTAAGTATGTGTGTGCTTATTCATCTGGAAATTCCTATTGGATTTTATAGGCTTTTCACTAGTGTAGCATCTGGCTCAATTTCTTCACTGAGCACAATAATGTATGTGCTGCATACTATTATGCACCACATATTGGTTGTTAAATACGTCATTCTTCCTAATGTACTACATTTCCATTGTTTCCTTCATTGTTTTGTTTTGTTTTTTTCAAATTGTGTCACAAGATAGGCATTTTGGCAAGTTAGCCTCTGTGGGTGTGGGAGGTTAGCACGAGTGACTTGATTACAGAGCTTTATTAGAAGTGCGCATCCAATCCCCTGGCGAGGTTGCAGCTGTGACCATGAGTAGGCCCCCCTACCCACCCTCTTTTCAACCCCTATTATGTCCAACTACATCTGTCTCCCCTTTTTTTTTCTTTTTTTTTTTCGTGAAATGTGCAAGCCTATCCCTGCTCTTCTATGACTAGGCCAAGTTGAAGTGCTGAGGAATTATGAGGAGCCATCACCATCACCCAAAGAGACATTACCAATGCTGATGGCTGACTTGTCTTATCTCTGCCCACCACTACCCCTCCTGGGCCTAAGGCTTAATTTAGCCTGGCAGAATGGCGGAAAAGACTCAGACTGGACTATTTTTAGAACTACATGGTTCACTGTAATATGGGTCTTTAAAAAATTGAAAGTGTCATGTCATAGGCCTACCATTTGCCTCTGTTCTGCTGACTCTCCCCTGCATGCAAGCCAACTGGGTAAACTCTAGTATGCACTGTGAGCTTCATCGAGTGGGGCATGTCAGCAGGGCTTAGGATGCATGAATGTGATGGACACATTTACTGATGTGAGTGGGGGTGAGGTAATGCACCGCACCACATCTATTTTGGGAGCTTCCTTTGGCTGCTCAAAGCGCTTTTGTGTCACACAGTTATTCACCATAATTTTTCACTCAGCACTTTTGCTAACATGTCTCAAAACTTCATTCATTCATTTCAGAGCACTTTTCATTGGTGTGAAGGTTCAGAACCTTCATGTTGGCAAAATTGTGGATGCTGTGGTCAACAGTGACCAGCAGTGACCATTATAATAGCTTTTATTCCATAGCACTTCTGAAAGATCTATAGGGCATCTAGGATCAGTAGTGCTACCTAAAATGATGTGAATGTTTGATAACTTCTCATCATGTGAGCTACCAAAGTGCATGCCAAAAACGCCCTGGTCCCAAGGGAATCTAGGCCTCTGCCCAAGCTCTGTGCAACTCTAATACTGTGACTGGACAGCCTCCATTGGGTCAAGTGGAGATTTGTTTCTGATGAAGCTGGGGGAGATTGTACCGTGCTGTCACCAGCCAGCAGTGTATCAAGATAAATGTGAGTTTTATTTTTCATTTTTAGCTAACTCTGTATTTCAGCCTGGCTTCTTTCACAGGCACTTCTTTAAAAGGCAAGAAAACATTAGGACAAACAAGGCATGGAGGTTGGACTAAGAGACAACACTGAATTTCTCTTGCACTTGTGTCTCTTCCCATAGTTGCTACTTTCCAGCCAAGCTTTTTGTGTTATCTCTGTATTCATCAACCGGACTGTTGTGTGTCATAATGAATGAGGAACATAGGAGTTTCTCATGGAAAAAAATGTAAGGCCAGCCAAAGTAAGTACTTCAGCCACCCCTTTCTTGCTTAATAGTATTTACCAGGAGAGCTTTTGATGCCTTTATGAACCCCGAGAGCCTGGGGTTAAACTGAACAATTGTCCAATTACACTGCGACTTACCAGTCAACACCCAGCCCCACTGCTTCCCTCAGTCATTATAGTTTACTCACTCACTCTCTCACACACAGGCTCTCATCATGACCCAGAAGGCTGCAAACCTTAGCATAATTGCAAGGATGATATCGTCCCAGACTGCTAGATAGGAAGTACTTGCATTGTTAGGCCAAGAGGGTATCAAAGAAGCCGACATGCACACACCCTCACTGGGTTGTCAATTTAGAATGAAGTATCAAGCCAATATTACTGCTGGATTAGATGCCAAGCTTCAAGTTGCTTGTTTAAGTTGTGATTATTATAATACACAGTATAATTAAGAAGTTATTCATTGATTAGCTTTCAAACTGTTCATTGTATAGAGAAATTAAATGAGCTGTGCTGAGCATTGGTACTCCATTACACATGACTGCTCTGATAATAAATGAAACAGAGAACCAGCTGCAGGCACTGCATTGGTCAGTACTTGATATTCATCAAGTCTAAAAGCTTCTGTTGGTCTGCCACTCCTTTTTATTCCTCTTCTAACATGAAAACATCCTTTCTCTGACTGTGATATATTTGGCTATTTGTTACAAAATGTTCCTGTTATTTATTTATGCCACTTCCCTGTACCAAAAAATATTTGCAATACAAAAACGCACATGATTAATTATTGATTTGGCAACACATAAAGAACTGTAGAGTTTTGTTGACCACATGGTTCATGACCTTCTATCAGTGTGTACCAGTGATATCACAGTGCACAATTAAAGCAGAGATGCAGGGATAGTAAGACTTTACCAATTCCAAAGTGACATGGTGCCAGAGGCGTTGAAGAACTTAATAGGTCCCACCAGGAGCAGCAACCTGGACTACCAGTCAAAGCAAGAAATGATGGGAAAACACCAGGATAATTACAAAAAAAAAGCTCAGGGTGATTTACTGATTAATGACACTGTTCTTAAAATCTGTCTAGCACTGCTATTTTTCTACATGTGTCCTGGAGCAGGAAATGAGGCTGAATACCTTCAAAATTGTGATTGTGATAGTTGCATACAGCTAGGCTGCACACAATGGTTTTTAGCTTTTTCCATCTGGTTCTAATAATGGATCACATAAAAAGTACAATGAAATTGAGATTGTTAGTATTACAGATCTTGCTGCGAGAACTACCTGATTGTCAGTTAACAGCTAATTAAAACGAAATCTGTGGGCATAAAATTAAATGATAAAAAACATTTTAATAATACATTAGTTGTTAAAATAATTCATCAATCAAAGGAGAATTTCCTTTTTTTCCCTAGATATAACTTCGGAAAATAAAAGTTTAGAAGTGCTATATACAAAATTCAGGACCACTGAGTACTGCTCTAGAGCATGACCATCTCAGACTGGAATATATAGCCACACCTTTCCCCCTTTTACATTTCATTTCCAACCTTACTGTTTGAACATGAAACACAAGCGTGAAAAGATTGTTAACACCTTTAGCCTTTAAAAAAAAAAAAAAAAACAACTGCTGGGTAGCTTTTACAGGCTATGAGTCACCTGATGCCCCCTATTGTGATGAGTATCTGACTGCTTTTTTGTTGCTCTCCTCTGCACTCTGTTACACTATGTGTGTTTGTGTGTGCCTGCACCTCCAAGAAGAGGAGATACAAAGTGAAACTGAGAACAGCAAAATGGCAGTCGTTTCATTTCTGAGAGACAGCTGAAAAGAAATAAGTGGACATAATTTATGTAAAAATCAGAACAAATATACTTGGACTCAATTCTGGCATGTAGGGCAAATTAGGAGTCATAATTTTGCTGGTGTGGCCAAAAAAACCACATAGAAATAGCTTGGAGTGGGCATGCACTGGCACAATAATACATACAACAGATTAGGACTTTTGCAATGAATCTCCTCCCTCGGATGGCTTAGGTCATTATAGTTAAACTTAGCACTGCCATTCTGGCCCTGGGGAACAGAATCAAAGTGCAGAACCGTGTGAATGTTGATGAAACTGTTGAGCATGGTTCTGGTTGTACTCCTGATCTCATCTACCTTGTTGAGTCTTGAATACTGCGAGGCACTTCATAAAATCTCGACTTAGAATATTTACTGGTAGCACTTGTTGCAGCTGGATCACTGAACCATGCTCCATTTAAGTGCAGCAGGAAGTGTTACGTAATTTCTTATTTTTTATTTCTCTTCATAATTGACCAGACCAACCACATCTCCTTAATAGATGCACATATATGCAGAACCATCCTCATCACGATATGGCATAAAAATACAAATCATTAACTTTTTAAATAAAATTCTCTATAACATTGGTGCTACCTTTAAGTTATTTGTATGGGTAAAATCTGGCCTCCATGGGGAAGATATCACATTTATTCCCCATGTCGTTTTTTTTTTTTTTGTTTTTTTTTTGAGTGTGAGTAAAAGAGGCTTGGATGAATCAGTAAAGATCTAAAAGAGGAAAGGGGGAGGCTAAGTTCTGAGCCTGAATTAATTCCCAGACTAATTGCGGGCAGACTTTACAGGGGATAAAAGCTGAAATCCTAAAGCTTAAAACCCATGGGCCCTCTCCCACTCTGTGTAAACTCCAATGATGATGTACATAATTTATACTGTCAGTGTATATTTGAAAAAAGAAGAGGAAAAAGCAAAACACACGGGAAATGACTCAGTGGCCTAGATGCATGTTTCCTTTTTGGGGTTTCCTCTGCTTAATTTCCTCCCTTCATCTTTCTCTTTCATTTTACTTTAGCATGCTGTCTTTTCTTTTTAAAAGGCAGAGTAAAGAAAAAAAGGTTATAGGTTCTGTTTCTCCTGATGTGTTGTATGCACTGAGACATAATTTTGACAGATTATCAATCAAGAAAAATACATGTTCCCTTTGATTCTCATTAACATAAAACTAAATCAGTTGAGGCACTGTGACATGAGCAAGCAAAGTTTGTTGTGTTTGTCTAGAACAACATGCAGGCTTTGACACACACCTCTTATGGCCCTACTCCTTATAAATTTTTTTTTTAATCATTATTTTGGTTTTTTCATGGTTAACGGCAGTGGTACGCTAGCGCTTGCAGGACGGCTTTATTCAGTCTATTATAAGGCTGACATCTTTGGGAGGCCTACCCATTAATGTATAACTGTGATATGCAACATCCCATGAGGCCTCAACAAAAGACTGCATGACATCATCGCTATTCCTCCAAGAACACGGCCTTCAAGAAAGTCAGAAAGAGTGTCTCATCTGTCCCACATAGGAGTCTTAAATGGAATCCATTCACTGAGCTGTGAGATTTAGTGTAGACTCATGTTCATTGCTTTGGCTTTGTCTGAAAAGAAGGCAGTATTGCTCTGAATTCGACAAACCTTGCTCGGCAGATTAAGAAAAGAAGGCCACTGAAAAGATTAAGATACTTCTCCAGGCAAGGAATCTGAATCTTTGTTCTAAGTCTCTTGCACCAGATTACAGAATTTAGGGAAATCTGATTCACTCACCCTGTTGGAGGCAAATGCTCATATGCAAAGACCGTAGTAGTTTGAGTTCCAATGATGGCACTGGAGCTCCAGTCATTCCCAGCTAATGGCAGCTCAACTTGCCTATTAAATTTTGCTCTTATTAAAATTTCATTATGAACAAAACTCAGCAAGTAGCGGCTACATGTCCTACTCAGTGTAATGACTTCTCTTTTGCACGGCTTTCACCATAAAGCATGCAGTAGGCCTCTATTAATCTTTCTGCTGCTTGATTGGAAAATCCTGTTGGGCTTTAGAGTAGCACTTCACTCAACTCAGCCCCTCACTATACATGTGCATGCGCACATTTAAAACTAGATCAGCTGATGTGTACTTCCACAAGTTAAAATCCCTGTCTGTGTGTTTTCGTGCACCTTCCTCAGTGACTATACTTTCATGTAGTGACTGTGTATTCTTGTGTGACTGTGTTTATGTACAAAGTGTTTGTGTGTGAGCATTTTCTCATACGTTCAAGCTCATGCATTTTGCATGGCCTTTTGGGAAAGCAGAATGGGGCTACAGCAGTTGGATGATTCACTATCTGGTGTGGGCATCTGACCACTACCACTTGTTACTGTGGTCTCAAGGACGTGCCTAGTGAAGGCTATTGCTAAGAGAATCAAAGAGCAAAGAGTGTTCAAGTCTCTGAAGAACTTAAAATTGATGAGTACAGTAGTGTGTAAAATTCCTCAGTTATCAGTACTTGCCATGTCATGTTTTAAGTAAAGAATTCAAATCATATTCCTTTAAATATTATTGGCGTCTGTAAGGCCTTATCGCCTAAGTGAACTGGATATCTCCTCTGTGTTTGTGCTGTGGGTGTGTTTTTTCTTAGTTTTTATTTTTTATTGGAATTATGCAACAATACAGCCCATCTGAAAAACTTGATTGGGGGGGGGGGTATTCAACAGAAGGCAAATTATGTATTTCATTTTAGCCTTAGTAGTGCTGGAAAGTACTTTATTGACTGCTCATTGAAACACTGAAACACATTACTGACAACAGAGAAAGGTTCTGGTTTGCTATTTGGAGCAATCTTGAGTTCAGTATCTTGCCCATTGGCATGTAAAGGAGCTGGGTATCAAATAATTAGTGGACAATCCACTCTACCACCTGAGCAACTATCCACAGCTCTTGTGTGTGTTTATGTGTGGAACGGAAGAATATTTTTTTTCAACCACAATGAAAATCAATACAGTTGAGAATTGATAGTGTCATAAACAGTCCCATGGTTATTGCCTAGTCGATATGGCCTATCTAGTCATCCAGCCCCAGCTGAGCCTGCATAGATATGCCCAATGGCGGTGGATGTTACACACGTTTATACCAGTTTACAACCAAAAGCAGTCCAGTGTGTCACAGAGTGCCAGTAAAACCTGGGAACCGAAAGCCGAAAACCCCTTGAACAAAAAGCAATTAAGCCCAAATGGTTTCCCTTTTTTGGGAAACAAAAAAAGGGATTTTCCCCCTAATGATTTAAAGACACACAAGGCCCTGGTTTTACTTCAAAGTAAATTTGTTACTTTCCTATTTTCTTACCTAAACTACATTAGCACCAGAAATGGCTTTTAAAATGAACATTTTAAGCATTTCACACAGTAACTGTAATATCATTTTCGACTTGTGTAAATTGAAACCTATGGGTCTTGGTTCAGTTGATTTCTTTAGGTGTGAAAACATGGTGGAAAAATATCAATGTGCTGGGCCCCATGATTTGCCTTTCACCCACCCATTATCGTAGGCAAACTATGGGTATATATTTAGTCATGACATCATTACAGTAAATGTCCATCATACTATACTCTGAAAGAATAATTTGCTCTGCTCATGTGACTGTAGTTTTTTGGTTATGCCACTTTTGTTAAAGCATTCAAAAGCAGTAGAGGCCTAGTGAAGTGGAAATCGTCTGAAATACATGCTTTTTTTTTGTTTCAAGGTGAGATACAGGGCAGATATATGTATACAGTTATGTGTTTGTCAATCTATTTGTATGAGCAAGAATACATTAAAAGATTACAATAAAAACAATTTTTATTGAAACTAGGGAGAGGAATGGAGCATGTGCAGAAGAAGAACCAGTTAAAATTTTGATTCAGTGTAGTTCAAAACCAAATGCCATCATCCTTGGCATAGCATGCAATCATTCCATACCCTTTTTTATGGTTGTCTTCGGGCTTTTTGCTTGGACCTGTCTTAGGTGAATCAAAACCATAGAAATTACAGGTTGCCCATGTGGAAGGATTTTTTTTCTTAAATTATGCTTACCCTCACTTACCACATTATACATTTGCCTGTGAAAATCTATAAATCAATTTAGTGTTTAAATTTCAAAACATAAATGATGTAAAAGTTTTGATGGCTTATTTAGAAGCTGCTAAAAATGTTGTAGCTTCTGTTTTACTGTAGAAAATTTAATGTTTGCAATATTAAGATTTAGAATATTCCAACCAGGTAATTATAGCTATTAATATGGCCGTAGATGGTTTTTTTCCATTGTAAAACTGTAAAAGATGCAAAGACACTAATACCTTAATAATTTTAAAAGGTAATTTGCTGGGGTTAGAGAGCTCTGATTGTGCTTGTTAGTTGGAAGTAGGTGTCATCACCTGACAGTCTGTAGACAGAGTCTGACAAATACTCTAAACTTGGTGACACACAATTGAGTTTTACGGATTAAATTAGGCTTGTCTGTGGGATGATGATTGCAGGTTACACCTTGTTGCTCTGTTTGACTGGCCTCAGTCACCCAACCCTGTCATTAATATCTATAGTGCAGGCCCATTAGCTAGCTGGACTATCACCTGAGCAGGTCATAACAAATTTGAAGATGAAGCAAAATGTTTTGCAAAATGCTGGTATCTTGATATGTAATTGAGTGGAAGATCATTTCAGGATACAGAAATCCATTAAACAAAACAAAACAATGAAAGGATAGCATTCTTGATTTAAGACCTATGACAGAGTTTTGACTTCTGCTGTTTGTAAACTGTCTAACAACATGAATCAAATATGGCTCAGTAAAGGAAAAAGAACTTAAATCATAAATCTTATTAACCAGGAATCCACATCTCTTGCAACAAGTAGGCTGACATAAGTGTTATTTGTTTTTGTTTTCTTTTGTATGAATTCCCATCCCTTTCTTCTTACCAAGCCATTGTTAGTCCATGCCTTTTTGGGCTACATAGTGAACTGTTTTCTGATCTGATGCCCCCAGCAGGATGCGATCATCTGTCTGTGCCTTGACCTTTATGGTCATGGTGACATGTGGGTACTGTTATGGAACTTAAACATGCTTTGAACTTGAACAATTATTGCCAGGATTGAAAGAAGACTCGTGTTGCAGTCAAATGTTTTGCCCGAGCCATTGGTTCACCTTAAGCACCACTCCCACTCCACACTTTGTCACTTTGTAATGATGTCACCTTACTTTATCCTTTGCTCCCATTATAGTTACAAGAGCTGCTGGAGGACTTTGTCAGTTGATCGATGCAGCTCTCCACCCTCAGGAGTTTCATACAGAAATATAAATGCTTCTGAGGCAAACCAAATAATCTTTTCAGTTCACATAATTGTAAAGTTAATTATATAAGACAACTGACAAAGCATATTAAAAGAGATAAAAGTGATAAAGATAAGTAAAAGATAAAATGAAAGGATTTGCAAATGATAAAGGGCTTCATCAACAATCTACTAATGGTAATTTTGTGGAGAAACTGTTTTGGACTACAGCTGTTGTGTGTTTATCTGTTCCTGGACATCCTAACACTTCACAGCAAGAAAAACACAGGTGTAACTAATCCCATCAGTGAAAAGTTGTTTATTTCAGTTTTAAAGTGATGCAGTCATTTTAATACCATCTGTGCTTTCACTCTTGTGATGTTTTTGAAACTTCCCTAAAAGGCAATGGTGTTTTAAAGGAATTTGATCCGTGTTGTTTGGTGTCTGGAAAGTGCCAATTAAAAAAGGGAAAAAAAAATACTTTTGAGAGGCACATTTTTCTAATTACTCTGGGCCATAAATTAAGTCACTTGTGACTTCAGACCACAAAGGTACAGTTATCAAGTCGTAGAGTTCTTGAATTAATCATAATTTGGAGACATTTTTAAAATGTGTTTTGTTTGAAGGGGTCTCAAGACAAAATGCTGTGTAAAAACATAGATGAATACAGTCCATCAAATAAAGATGCAATTAGTCTTAAGAGCTTTACAAAAGAAGCCAAATGGACTTTAGGTTTGCAAAAATGGTTTCACCTCTCATCCAAGAGGCTTCTTCATTTCTGAAGAAGGATGCAATTACTTTCATTTCACCAGTTACTTCACTAAGACTAAACATTATTATGAGCTCTAGAGACAGAGACCTCTTTTATCCTCTCTTAATATCTGCCATCAATCTTTCTCTCATTTTAATCAAAAGACCCATTATTAGCACATATTGCCTCTGTCTGTATTCACATACAGGAAAGTGTACTTTTACTGACTCATACTGTACATACTCATACTGACACACAGCCCAAAGCCAGCGTACAAATTTTGTCCAAACTAAAAAGAGAATATCTAGGTTAGTGTGAGCCCTGGGGCTAATTCAAGTATTATTTTATGGTTGTATTTATATTTATTTATTAACATCACGTTCTCCTGGGGACCATGAGTAAGTCATTGTTGCTAAGGTGCGCGCAAACCCTGCAAACCGCTTCAGATTAATTGAATGTTTTGGATATAATTTGCATAAATCCAACATGTGCATGTTGGTGTTTGTTCAGTGAGTCAGCTTAGAGGAGGTGGCGCTGGTGGAGTCGTGCTTTTAAAATAATGAACTGATCCTGTGCAGGGCCTACGAGGGTTTTCAAAAAATAGAGTTTGACCAAAATGATTGCCCAGGAGAAGAGGAATTACATAAACATGGACCTCCCACATTTAGACATGTTTTAATTGCAGGCACGTCATAGAAGATAAAATATACAACAGAAAGCTGCCATGACGCAGCTGTAAGGGTCATAAAATAGCACACTGGAGCTTAACTGTTTCTGAGATTAGGTAAGATTCAAAATATTTTTATACTGGTTATGGTAATACCAGTTCCTAAAAGGTTATATTTTGACATATGTCTGTGTTAATACTGAATCTTAACAGTTAAAGAAACAGATTAGTTAAAATTTTAGAGCCTATACTTTATTAAACACCAAAATCAATATTAAATTACAACAAAGTTGAAAGTGCTGAAGATTTTTACTTCAAAAAACATAAATATCAAAACACAGTCTTCATTCTCTGGCACTGTCTGTATGTGTAGAAAAGAGTCATAAAAATCCTGTTATGTTTTCATCCACCTTAAAGTGGAACAAAGGTGTGTCTGTGTTTGATGTCAAAGTTCAATAACTCTGTTGTCTCGTGCTTTGTTGGCCTTGTTGACTGCATGCTTCCCTGTCCTTCTTTTTTTGTTCTCGATTCTTTTAATAGCCCATCTTTAACCTCTTTAATCCCTTTGCTTTTTTCATATCAGTTTTGTTTATTTGAACTGTAAATAGAAACCTTTACTTAAACTGTTGCAAAGGAAGATGCAATTTGTTCTCGCAAAAAACAAACAAACAAACAAAACGTGCTATAGCTTCCTGCCTGTTCAGTTTTTTTTTAAAGCCAGTGTGAGGTGAGTAGTTGTCAGATGTTCTGATTTAGAGTTTGTAGATAAAATATTTACATGGAAATATTTGATGTGGGATCCTCAGACAAACCGAATGTCTGACAAACATAAAAGTGCCATAAAGAAGTCAAGTACACTGATTTGCTGTTGCCTACACTGGCCAAAAAGCACCACAACTATGAAATGAATGTCTGTCTAGGTGTAAAATATTTACAAGGCCATTGCATTATAGGAGCAGTCACCCTACCCTCATAGCAGTCACAAATTTTGGTCCTAATTTTCCATTCCTCTGAATGTTATGTTATCCACTTGTAGAAATGTGCATATACTACCTGAGCTCTCACACATATTTTCTGATACTTTAATAAGTTTTTATTACCGTATTGAGATCAGATTTTCTGTGTATATTTTTCCTCATTAAGGGGAAAATTAACTATTGAACTCTAGATTATCTATGCAGATATTTCACAGTATGGCATAGTTATCGTTTAAAACTATCAAGATAACAGTGGTGAATGCAGCTGTCAGATAAAAAAAACAACTGAAAATCCTGTGCTGCAGTTTACATTTAGAAATATGTTTTATTCTGTTGGGAATTAAAAATAAAAACAGAACTTCTAACTCTTGCTTGGATTTTTTTTAAAGCAGCTGGGGTGGTTCTTTACTTTTTTGGTGCAAACTTTAGAATTGTTCAGTTAGGATTGAATAAATTTAAAACCAGAAATCTGTTCAGAACAAAACCTATTCCAATGAAAATGGTGGTCTCACCACCTTCCATATATTTCTGAGAGAGAGGCAACATTTTAAATTGCCAATTAAATGCATTAAATTGCTGTTCTTGTTTTCATTAATACAGCT
Source organism: Pundamilia nyererei (assembly GCF_000239375.1). NCBI lineage: Eukaryota > Metazoa > Chordata > Actinopteri > Cichliformes > Cichlidae > Pundamilia > Pundamilia nyererei. The sequence goes on from NW_005187528.1 coordinate 513,703, forward strand.
TCAATACTGAGCTTTTGTAGTTAAATGCTTTCTTCTCCTGCTCGTCATCTCTACTTCTTTCTTTGTTGTGTGTGTGGTTGTAACCTGTTGATCCTACAGCTCCCAGCCAGACGTGCCCACAGATAAACCTCCTGCTCTTCACCTTTTACTTTCTCTTATGTGCAAAATTGGCTGTGAGGGACTGTTGAATAATTTAGCAGCCTGGTGATGGGGCTCTGTGACACTGCTCTTAGTGTGTTTACTTGTTTCAGTGTGTGTGTGTGTGTGTGTGTCTGTGTGTGTCTGTGTTTGTATTTATTTAGGGAGGAGGGGTTTGGAAAAAGACAGTGTGTGAGAGAGACTGTGAGTTTGGGGGGAAAAAAACAAGACAGTAGACCACACACACTATTGACAGGGTTGGAAGAAAATGTTCAGCTGAAAAGGCACTAGCACAGATAGTTGCCAGAGAGGATGAATGGCTTTAATGAGAAAACTCCAGGCTTTGCTCTAGAGGGACAGACACACAGACCGACCCCTCTGTATTCATGGGATTTCTCTGAAAAAGCTTTCACAGTGAATGAAGGATGGTCTTTGTGCAGCAGAATGAGTGTGACCAGTGCTGTGCGTATGTTTGTGTGCCTGCATATGTGTGAGTATGCCTAGCTTTCATTACCATTTTCAGACAAGTGCACATGTGTCCAACGCACAAGGTATGCTGGTGATGCATTAATTGGGGGATGTTTTAGATACCACACAGGTCGGCTACTTCATTACCTCAGTACAAATGAAAATCACTCGTATAGAGAGGCTTGGGTACTGTGAATTTGCTTTACAAGACTCCAAATTAGGATAAAATACTTTTGTAGCTTCTTGGATGGAAAAATGTTTCAAAGCAACTCAGAATAATCTCCTCTGAACTTTTAGGTCTTGGAAAGAACATTTCAAAGATGATCCTTGTATATGCTGAGACTTATGTTAGATTATCTGTGTGATTTGATTTTGCTGGCTTTATCTTTCACTGTGCCGAGATGGATAGAAGCAGTTTTTCCAGTGCAAACAATCAGAAGTAATGACTTTATTTTTAGCAAACCAACATTTCTATCTTCACAGAACTCTTTTTGTCTTGCATTTATTTTTTTATTCCAATACACATTGTCAAACAGAAATTAAACCTTTTTTTAATTTAAGATTTAAATTTACATGGAATTAAATGCAAAATGTTTCTATCTGAAAATCTTTTTATTTTTCATTCAGTTACTTTAGAAATGAATTAACTGTTTGTTTATTGAAATTTTCAATACATTTTCATCACTACTCTCTTCACGTCTTAGATTCGATTAAGTTTTTAGGCCTCTCAAGTCTAAGAGGCCCAAAGCCAAAGATATAATAGGCCTCCAAATCATTCTCATGTGTGAAGGCTTTTATGTGTCTTGGTTGTGCTTGTTCCATTCTCATTACATAACACTCTGTAGGTCTACATAATTGAAAATGGCTTTTCTACATCAATGTGGAGATTAAAATTGCCATTGACCTACAAAGCTGTAAGACACAAAAGGGCCGTCCTCCTCTGCTTTGTCACAAGTGTGCATTGTGTAACTTGGGACTATTGAGAGCCGTTCTACTGTAATAGACATTGCGAGTAACATTAGGGCCATTGTTGCTGGAGGTGCCCCTGAATCCGAATTTTTAAAATTATTGAAATTGCAATAATTGCAGGCTTATATAAAGTACAATATGCCTCTTTCAGAGGCAGGATTTCAACTTCAGTATTGTGTAAGAGCATAAACATAAATGAAGCAATGGAATAAATTTCATAGCATTCGTTGCTAGTAGATAACTAAAGTCTTAGGTTCTGTTCTGACCAATTCTGCTTAAATAGAGGGACTGGGTAACACTATGGTAATATTGGATGAACCAGGACCTTATTTTGGTTACAGTGAATTGGCATGTCTTGGCACTTTATGGTTGATTACAGTAACTTAATCACCCCTTTCGGGATGTACTTCACAGTAGCTGCAGCAATGTGCTGATAAAATTATCTCTTATACACTAGACTCACTCAAAACACTGGACCCACGTCACACACAATTTACACATACTTGCGCTTTGACCTTTTGGAAGATATGGGTATCAGCCTTCAATTTCACTTCAATAAGAGTACAGCACAGAGTGACGCTTTGAAGCATTGTCTTTCAGGGACTTTCATGGCTGTTTTGAAAATGCATTTTAACAGTGAATATCTTTTAAAGGCTGAAAGAATTTAAGATTATCAACATGTGTTAATGACAGTAGTGACCGGGAACATTTGGGTGGCATTATTTTACAATTAGAGATTTATTCAAAGTTTTCTGTCTTGAATGATCAAAAAAGCTGTCTGGAGACACAGTATTGCACACTTTATACACCACCATTAGTGACCCAGTGACATTATCTTCTGTCTAAATGCTGGTTCTTAAACCTGTTTTTGTTATGTATTCTGGCAGTGTATTTGCAAGAACAAACGTTTTTGAATCCTTTACCATTTGGAATAACCAGTTTTTGGCATTGATTACTAACAAAATATAGTGAACCCAAGCTGTTTTGATGAGAAATCATCTTTGTAAAATATGGGTTTGGCTTATTTATTGGATGACTTGATTGACAAGCTCTCTTCAGGTCATGGCACAGCGGCCATTGGTAAACAAGACATTTGTCTCTCTTGTGCTCTATTTTTCTTTAAATCATCGTGTTGTTCATTTGCTTTTGAGTTTTGGGTAATTGTCTTGCATCACTCACCCTCTCTGACGTTTTAGGGTCATGGACTACTCCCCTGACATTTTTTTTTGTAAAATTTCTTGATTCAGATTTGAATTAAAAGTTTCTTCAGTTATTGCAAAGCATCCAGGCCCTGGGGTAGCAAGCCATGATATTGGCCTCCACTGTTTCACAGCTGGAATACAGTTGTGTTGTTGAGCGGTGCCTTTTTGCCCCCCTCTAAATAGTTTAAATCATGTGACTGCAGAATATCATCCACAAGTGTTGTGGAACATCCAGCTGATATTATTTGGAGTATACTTTAAAAATGTTTTCATCTTGCGCTTCTGTTAACACCATTCTTATTTAGTGTTTGTGTTACAGGGAACATGAATCCTTTGTTTTTTGTTGGGGTTTTTTTGTGAGGGTTTTTGGCCAGCCAAATCAAGACTTCTGCAGATGTTTTTTCCCCTATCCTTGCATCCTTATTTTACATTATGTGAATTTTCAGGGTAATCAGTGGTAGGAAGCATAACAACACTTCTTCTTTTTTTTCCCCTCCCCCTCACACAGTAGTAAACAGACAATCTTACCTAGAGCTGACAAATGCCACGGAGCCTTTTCTAGCTCTATGCATGATTTTTAAAATGCTTCCTGTGAAAGTTATGGCAATCCAGACATAGTTTTTTATAGAGTGGGGACTTAGTTTTTTCCCTTTTTTCTTTAAGGATGTGATTACTGACCAAAAGTCTTCCACATTTTTTTTTCCATTCACACAATGGAAACCCCCCAAAAACAAACAAACCCCCCCCCCCCCCATTCTGCTGATAAAGCTGCCGATTACATTTGTTGTCTCTGCATTAGTTTAAGTCACGATCGTAGGCACACTAGCTCATCTCTAATCTGTACTTCATCCCCACGGTGCTTAAGCGAGATAGAAATGTAGAGGTCCATCAAAGTAATCTGTGCAGAGTTCATCATAAGTCATCTAAAGCACAAATAAAGTACCCACTGTAAGGTTCTGAGCTGTTGTTGCTTTAAGGCAACAAGAGCGAATCACTTCAAATAAACTAATGAGTAAGAATTGGCCCAGGGTTTAGGTCGGTGGATGGGCCACTTATTTGTCTAGTATTTGTCCCTCAATCCACCAACGCCTACATTTATGTTGGCATTAGGCTTAAAACTAATCTGAGAAGGTAACAGTCTTGTGTGCGTGTGTGCGTTTGTATGCATGCATGTCTCAGTAGTGCCACTAAGCTCTTGAGATGAGAGCTGCCCTGAAGTCTCCAAATCCTGCTTTACAGCATAAACTATGTATGTGTATGTGTGTATTCTTCACTGTGTGAAAATGAGTCACTGCTATAAAAATCCACACCATGCCACCCTGGCAGAATAATCAGAACATAATGTTTAGTTTCTTTCTATCTCACTGGATTAGTTTATTTTCATCCGGGAAGAATTTTTCGTGTTGTTGAAATAGCCTCGCATTTTGGTTGCCTCGGCTTTAAATAAAGCGGTGTGTCACTATGGGACATGATTTTAAGCACAACTCCAAAATGACTCATCAAAAACCCACCTCAGTCATCCTCAGCCACACTGGGAGTCATTGATTACATTTGTAAACTCTGAGTATTAGTGTCATTCATTTAAATTTAGGAAAATCAACACTCAAAAAAGAAGGATGAACTATTAAACTAGCCTAACTGGTTTTTAGTGCTCCAATTATGCACATAATTCAAAAGTTGGCTACTGACACCATTTCTCGTGCTTTCAGTTCTTAGATTGCACAAAATTCCCCAGGTTTTCATGAAGGAAGTGATGTCATTGTTTATAACGTCTACAATCAGTTTTGTGACATTTTGTTTTTACATCTAAAAACTGAAACTAAAAGGGGATTAAAGTTGGACAAAGTCCATGTTTGACACCCTGACATCTCACTTGATGAATTGTTTGGCCAATCCCCTTGAAAGCAGTTTTTCTTTTTTTGTTTTATTTTTTATTTTTTTCAACCAAAAATAAGAAATGCAATGTTAGGCGGTTGAAGCAGTTTTTGTTGGCCAAGTTGTGTCTTGGAAATTGACAACATGTGACTCAAGATTTCTGATTCATATCACAGTGTGTCATAACAGGAGGAACAGAAAGTAAGAGATGGATTTCAGGATTTTGATTTCTAGGCAATACACTAATGAAGTTTATGAAAGAATGTTAACATAGAATGTCAGAGATGGTGTTATGCATGTTTTCCAGAGCATACGTTACCTTAATTCTTCTGAACTTGGAATAAGAAGTAATTTGATTAGTATTTCACTCATTTATGTTTGTACAGGTGAGCATGGACTAGTTAAGAGCCTTAAAATCAGAAACTTTTCACATGGGCTGTCACACTCTTTAACTTATCTTCTACAAACCTACAATATCCCTAACCCTTTTTTTTTTTAACTTTACTGTTTAAGTGATTACCACATGCTCTGTGCCTTAGTCTCAGCCATTTTTCTGTTGTTTTTTTTTTTGTTGTTTTTTTGTTTTGTTTTTTCTTTGTTAAAGCACATTTCATCATGTCATGCTGCAGCTGGCCTGCTAACCTTTATAACCTTCTCTTTTCCTCCAACACCACGACTCACATGTATGCACATCCACTGAATGCTCTGAAACATTTGGTTAGCATTGCAGCAGTATGCTTCTCAGCCACCAGGCCAGGAGACATTCCAGTTTAACTTTCATTTTTTTTAAATTTAATATGACCTCTTTTCTGTTTCATTCACATAAAATGTGTAAAGGACCAGTATTTACAAAATTGCCTTAAGACTCGATTATGTTCGCTTGTGACAACAGGGTTTATCTATTGTAACTCATTCTGCTGATTTATTCTTCATTTTTGTACTGTACATAAAATATTCATGTTTTTTTTTTATTCAAATGAAGTATCTTTACAGTCTGCATGCATTTTCTGTGTTTATACCTCTAACCCTTAATCCATTAACTAATTGCTCAGTTAACAGATAATTAATCAGCAATCCAATTTGATAAAAGATTGTTTCAATGAAATTATTACAATTTGTACAGCCATGTCACATAATTAACTGAACAAGATTTTGACTCATTTCAAAGTAGTGTATTTTAAAAGCCCTTATATAGCTCACACAGTACAGTACATCAGTATAAAATGTATTATTTTATTTCAAAGTGAAGACAATCGAAACCTCTTTAAAACACTCACAATGCTGCCTTTATGTTCTTATCAGTCCATCAAATAAAACTGACCTCGTCAAGAACTCGAAGACTCAAATAAAAGATGCAAATAAACCTGTACTGTTATACTTATTCCCACTACATAGACTGTACATATTTTTCTTTTCATTGTTGCTTGGTCATAAATGCCAGGCAGGGTGGAGTAAGCGAGGAGGAGGAGAAGTGCAGCCACAACTTTCCCAGAGGCTCATGCAAGCGTCAGTTGTGTTATAAATCATTCAGGGACACTCAGAAGGGGCACAATACATTTTTATCTCTCTTCTCTCATCTCTGAATCCCCTCTCCCTGTTTTATTATTGAATGTGGTTCCTTTGAGCGTCCAATCTGCCACTCGGCACCATCAAAAAGAGAAAGGAGGAAGTAGTGGGGGTTAACCAATAAGACAGAGAGAGAGAGAGAAGGGTAAAAATGGCTGTAATGTGGGAGGCGGAGGAGATGAGGAAAGGACTCATTCCAGTTTGATTAGACACAGGAATTCGGTTGCTCAAACAAAAAGGTCACAGTGTCATTTGTGTCCTAAATAACAGATCTACTGTAAATCTTGATTGTCCGAGACAACAATTGATTTTTATTGTGTGCCCGTCTCAAAACGATTATGTAGTTGTGGATGAGGTTGGATTCACTGGTAGTTGATGCTGTTCCACCTGCTTGTCAGAACGAAATAAAGGCCAGTAGCTGACAGCGCTCTGCTGTCAGAACAACTCTCTCAGATTTGATGTGTATGTGTGAATCGACTATATGTGTAATACTGTGTGTGTACGTGGATGAAAACAAAATATTATGCTTGCTTGTGGGTGTGCTTGCAAAAGCTTGTGTCCATAAGCACTGTATGTAGTGTCCTTGAACTCATGTATTTGAAAGAAGATGCATTTGTCTGCAAAATAGGAAGCACTTCTTCATATAAAATGCTCTGATATCTAGCCTGAGATGTTGTCAGCTGACTGTAGTCTGGCATAGACCTCGAGCTCCCTGTGAAAATGGCCAAGTGGGTGTAGAAAATCACTCAGCATGAACATGGTTTTTGTATCTGTCGTTCTGCATAAAGGTAGACTGTGGATCCATGAAGATGGTGCCTGTATTTTTACTGCTGCACTGAATAAAGTTATACCAATGAGCATTTTAAGGCAAAAAACATCTCAAGCCCGCCTTTTTTGAGAAAATGTACACAGATTACATTTCCGCTAAATTTTCTGTTTTTGTTATGGAAATTACATTGCCATCTTTCCCGAAACTGAGAACATAATAAGTATCTATCACTACAAAGATTTTCATTGGCTGTTGAGTCATTTCACCATCTGCTGTTATCAGATGTGTCATGCTATTTGTTTCAGTTCCAGAGTCCACCTATGGCATGGTTACAGTTATAATTTAGTGTATCTCATATATATGCTGTTGACCTGATGAATCAATCAATCGAAATTAAATTTTTACATGACACTTTTGATTATTTACGCTCTGTGATGATTTAGTGACCTTTGTTACCGTACACTCTGTGAGCACTACACCTATGGCTGTAAAGAATTCCTTATGGTTCTTACTGGTAAATATTACTTTCCTCCTTTCTTGTTTTATGAGCCAATGAACAACCCTTTGGTACTCTAGAGTAAGGAAGATGATATAAAATGTAGTTCAGATGCTTGTTGAGACTGTAAAATGTTGTGAAATGGGGAAAAAATACTAAATGGTTGACAAAGTAGGCACTTTCAGAGTGAAGCTAATGATACGAGATCAAATTGATAATCATAGTGTCTAAAATATCCCACCCAAAATTTTATTTATTTATTTATTTTCTTTTTTTTAAACCCCAGGAGCAGTATTCCACCAGTCATGAGGGCATCGGAAAAAATGCAACACTGGATTTAAACCGAGAAGAGAGAGGGAAGACAGGCTAGTCCTACATACCCCTCAACACATTTCTACAGGTAGGTTATGTATTTGACTCTCTGAGGCTGTTTGATGTATTGTTTTTGCATATTATGACAATCTGTCTATGAGCAGTTTTTTATTTTTTGTTTTATTTTATTTTTAATACAATGAATTCATTTGTGTGTCAGAAATCCCCTTCATGTTACAGTTAAGACAGACGACACAGGGATCAGCCAAATGCAAACTGGGTCAATATTGAAAGCTTCTGCCCTGCTGGCTCTCTGATGTACTTAACAGCCAATCACCTCTCTTTCACACTGATTTGCAAGAATTTTTCCTCAGGTTGTGACATGAAAAAAACTTTCTTGCCTGGACCAGTTTTGAAGTTAACAGCAGTTTAAATTAAAATGAAAGTTCATGTTATGTCACAGCTACATCACTGTTCTTTTTTTCTATAGTCATGGTGATTGTGTTTTTGAAGTGACTCTGATTAAGTACTGCAGTTGAATTTGGTGGACAAGGGTTGCATTAAAAGGAACATTTTTGTTTGGTTTACTTTGTTATACCACAGTTGTTTTCAGTTTTCCATAGAAAGTAATTTTGCTCGGGCACCACTAAGCTGTAGCGATTGAAGAACTTGAGGTTTGTCTGTGGTTTGCAGTCTTTTATGAATTAGGCAAAAATGTAAATCCTTCTGCCAACTTGTCATCTTTACACAGAGAGCCCACAGCCATCATTGGAATCGGTGAAAAGGAAAGCGCGCGTGTGTGAGTGAGTGTACATTCTGTTCCGTAGGCAAAACTTGCTGCTGAGTCACACCCTGATTGGGGAGGAAAAAAGCTTGTGGGGATTGGGTGTGGTAGAGAGGAATGATTTTGGTTACAGAACGCCTCTCTAGGCAAGGATAAAGACTTATTTGAAATGTCTCGACTTCCCCTCACTGTCAGTCTTGTGAGCTCAAGGGCAAAGAATCTGTTAAGTTCACACTTTAGAGAGCTGCTTCACAATCAGGTCCATAAGACAGGTCACAAATACTGCTTAAAAATGTAACTGGCAAGGTGTCGAGGATGAAACGGAGTGAACTTTTGACTTTAGCTGCAAATGTTTCATGTCTTCACTTTCTTCATAGGAAAACAGGGGCTCACATAGCCTGAAGTGATTCTGCCACCTGATTAAATGTTGATGCCCTTAGCAGCTTTGTGTCATGGCTTCATATGAGAATGGAAATCTATCTGTCAAAGAAATGAAAGGGTTTTTTGTGTTTATTTTATATAATATGCCTAACTCTTCATGCTTCCTGCATACGTCCTCGTGAGTGTGGCTACCATTTGAAAGAAGATGAATTAACTGTGAACAGAGACAGACTGCAACAATAATTTAGGCCTCGAATTTCACTCCATTCCAGGCCACTCTGTTCACCAAACCAACAGACTGCTAATCTTGCATGATAACCCCATGTGTCAGAATATTAGATTCTGTTTGACTGAATATCATGCCCATAATAAATTTAATTTGATGGGTTATTTGTAGTACACAGATAAGAGCTACAAACTGCAAAATCTGTCCTTAAAAACAAACAAAAAAATAACCCTTGAGCTTAAACTGAAAGCTCCAATAATCAAATCAAATCAAATCACTTTTATTGTCACATCACATGTGCAGGTACATTGGTACAGTACACGTGAGTGAAATTTTTGTGTGCGAGCTTCACAAGCAACAGAGTTGTGCAAAATACAATAATGTAAACAAGCAAAATACAAGAATCGCTACATCTGAAACTAATAAATATATGTACAATATATAATAGTATATGCATTTCTGGATGTGTATACTAAATATTTTTCTACGTGTGTGTGTGTGTGTACACATATTTTACAAATTAAATAGAGTAAACAATAAATAAAATATATAAAAATATACAGAGTTGAGACATGTGCAAAATACTGATATACCTGTTTTTGACAGTCCTGACACCTATTTCTTCAAATACATTATCTATCCTTTTTATTATTGCTCTCTCCACCAATCCTTTATTAATTGATGTTATGTAATGGTGGGTGATTTGTCTAATATTATGCATACAGAAGCAGGTAGACTTTGCTTCCTTTGATGAAAGAAGGGTGCAGGTTGCATGTGTGCATCTTTGTGGAGTCTACAAAATTGCAGAAAGATAATGCTCTTAATAGTTGATGGTGGCAGTTTGCTTGATGCTTGCATTTGGAGTTTTATCTACTTGTTCCTGATTTTAATATCATTGCTCAACCTCAGGACAGGTCAAAATGACCCTCAGGCTTGTGCTTCAGTGGGGACTCCACCACTGCCTGTGAGTGCTTTAGAGTCATCAGTTCACTACATCTGCCTGAACTCAGTGGCCAGGCAGCAGTCTGGAGAATTACCATTCAAATTAAGCTATTATACTATTGAGGTTGTGCCAAATATATGTAGTCTATCCTTAATAAATGAAATGTGTTGATTCAGAACATACACTTCACAGACTTTCCACAATAAGAAAGAGTGTTATCACATCTGTAGCTTTAATTTGGCTTGTTGTCATCACTATACAACCTTGGATTGTGCATTTAAGTAGGCTTTTATATTATTCATACAATAACAAGGTTGACCCATTTTATGCCATGCAGAGGCATAACACACACACATACATGCACATGTCACACACACAAATGCCGTATCCTCCAAGGACCTTCTCCTACTCCAGTGAGATGTGAGGCTCTATCTGCGCACACTACTACACTAATACACACTACTAAGGCTCTAAGCCCGCTTTCTATAATGTCATGATAGGAGTTGAGAGAACTGGATTATTACGTAATTCTTATTCTTGCACTCTCACACACATACCCACCATAGGACTAGCCTCAGTGTACAGTTTGGTGGATTTTCTGCTTCTTTTTTTTCGCCCCGTTTCTGATTAGAGCTGGTGATTTGAATCCCAGTAAGAATTCCCACAGTCTGTCTAATTCCCGTTCCTGTCTAAAGCTGGGAGGAGGGCCAGTAAGCTGCTAAACCCCCCTGGCTATACAGAAACATATGGGCAATTGTGTGCTCTCATTGATGTATTGGTGCAGCTACATGCTTGTGTACAGTACCCTGTTTATCCATGTGTAAACATAAACATACATACATTAGTGCATACCTGCATTTGTGATGTAAATGTACACAAACAACCTCAGAAGCATGTACTTCATTTGTGCACACATGACTTTAGATAGACATGAACCTACTGTAAATGACTGCATGCAAAGAAAATGTTCTTCTTTCTCCAAGCTTGTCTTTTTCAGGCAATTATTGATACTGTCATTAATTGATTATTATTGATACGGTCTTAAACCTTTTTAATAACTCCTGTACAATACAGTGGGTTTCAGAATTAGTTTACTCACCTTTTGCACAGAAGACACTCAATATTTCTGTGAAGCTGTCGTCTGTTTTCATTTATCAATAATATCAATTATACAAAACAATTCTGTTTCCTCTTTTCTCTCTTATCTGTCTATGTGGTAGCCCAGTTAATTCTTATGCCCTTGCACAGTCTATTATTCAGGTATTGTTTAAAAGAATATAATCATTTAAAAAAATAATGAATACAAATCCTGTATTGAAAACCTTTCTAAATGTTCAATTTGAACAGTATTGGTATGATTGGCTTTCTGAACCATTTTATGATATATAGCTTATTTACATTGCGGTGTCCCATTTAAATACTTGCAGTGCCGCAGATGGTATAGAGCCATATCTGTCAGCTTGAGTGGTCCTTAAGAACACGTTGGCACATCAATTAGTGATAGCAATGCTAAGAGGGGGCCTAAGGGTATTATGGATATGCTTTGTTATGCATGTATGTTTCTTGTATATGCCTAATGTTATGTTATATATGTCCCATAAATATTCTTTGATTGTGTTTACTGACATTAGAATAAATGTGTTGTTGGTGTAGTGTATCAAGATACAAGCACTGTTGTTGTTTTAAACTTTTTTTTTTTTTAACAAATATGTGCACTAGAAAGATAATACATTACATTTGTAAATATCATGACAGGATTTTTTACTGGTAATACCCGATAAAAGCTTGTCAATGTTAACCCCTACCTGGAAACGGTATGTTTTGAATTTTTTGGGACCAAACACTGCCAATTCATGTATGAACTCACTATCAAGAATTTTAGTGGAAAATCCTTCTAATTGCTCTTCAAAACATATTAAATTCTCCAGTGAAGCTGTGTTTGTGTAAGTACTAGTCAGATTAGCATAAATCACATAATCTCTTTTGCACATAATTTGTATTTATGATGTATAGTTTATTGTATATAGCAAATCCGGTAGCCTAATTACCCACCTGCACCTCACACACATCCCATTTACACACTAGGTGTACATTATTTCTGCACATGCAAAAAGATTCACACCTACGCATATGTATAGTGTCATTATTTGAAAATGTGGCTCTGAGTATGTTGTAAAAAATTTACACACACAAGCATTTAATCTGTCTAAGCCATTTGCCTAAGCAGCTCTCTCAGAACAATGCCATTCATAGATCCTTAACACACACACACACACACACACACACACACACACACACACACACACACACACACACACACACACACACACACACACACAGAGCAAACTGTCCAAACACTGGGCTTTGCTGGGCTAGTAACAGGTTTACGAAGCCCCCTGAGTTACAACCTGTTGTTGCCACATTGCATCACTTCACACATTTCGGGAGACTGGAGGAGGAAGAATGGAAAAGAACGAGAGAAGGTGTTCAGTCTCTGGAGTGATCACATGAATTAGGTGTTCATTTGCTTCATTTTTGTCTCTTGGAAACAGTCAGGAGATTGTTCTATCTTTGTGGCTTAGATCAGCTTTCAGAGTTTGGGTAAAGCCCACTTACTCTGTTGGACTTTTTTTT
>NW_005187528.1:526498-543678 GCF_000239375.1 Pundamilia nyererei
TGAGGGTATGTACATGTATATCTGTACTTATGTGCACTATATGCTGTGGGTGTGGGGAGAAAGGTGAGATAGAGGTTGTGTCAGGTTTTTTTTTTTTTTTTTAAGTAGTTATGTTAGAGAGCTTAAGCAGGAGAGATGAGAGAAAGACGGGGCTGATGCAACCAGGAGACACACAGACAAATGTTTCAGAGTCACTAACACAGACATGGACACACACAGGTTCATATTGTAGGTGCACTTAGGAAAAAGCAAATTAAATACTTACTGCTGTATATGTGTGTGTTTATGTAAGAATAAACATTGCACACACATGCATCCAGATATAAGGCGATGTATGCACGTTTCTTAAACTGATTTATATTCTTTTATTGCACTTTTATGTTGGAATAAATATAACATACACATTAATAAAATAGTACTAATGTTTAATTTACAACCCACATTATTGAAAAAGCTCATTGATTGGATATTTGATGAGATCACAAAGAGCTTCGAGCTGCACCAGTAACTGTGCGCAGTAGAAGTTTGTGTACAAACAGCTACACTGCTATATTGTACACACTTCATCAACTGTAAGATTTTTATTGTAGTCATGAAGAAGCTATATTAGGGTTTTATGTTTCTGAGAAAAAAAACCTCTATGACCAATAGATGCCTTAAACTAATTTGTAAACCTGCATGTATGATCTCTCACCTTATACAGGCTGATAAACTGGAACCATGGCCGTTGTTTATGTGTAAATCTGTGGCTACTTACAAGAATGTTGTGGAGCATTCTTCAAGAGAAGCCAGGGCTAAATGCCATGAAATTGATTTTAGTCAGGCTACAGCACAACTGATTTACGCAAAGCTGAGATGTTACGGCAGCTTTTTAAATGGCAGCAGGCTGTCACAGTGCTCCAGGAGACCTTTCTGTATGCAGAAGTTCATAAGAAGCAGCATGTGTGTCATTGTGGTTTTCTTCATCATTATTTCTAACATTCACTGAAATAGACTGTGGGCAGTGTCACTGTATATTTTGATTTATATTTAGATTTTGGAATATGAAGCACAGCAACAAGTCTTTTTGCTGCAAACCACTCACTTTACTTACTTTGATATTTCAAAAGTCTTTAAAACTTACTTATGTCCAAGCTCATATCCTTTACATTGAATTGGGTAGTGTCATCAGCCCAGTATATCTGTGGAAAAACTTATCAAGAGTAGCACAAGAAGCTAACAGTAGCTTCCTGGTTACATCAAGTGGACAGTTTAAAGTACAATAAAAGCTGTTATTTAGCTTTTTGTGGCCATGTGTTGGGGAAAAAAAATCCATGTTTCTCAAACGAAATTCCAATAACCAAAACATACACGAAGCCTAGTGACACATATTTCTGTCCATATTCAAAACCCCAAGGCTGGAATCATTATGCGTCTGGTGCTATGGCACAGAGGGCTCAGGACTTTGCCTTTAAGACTGATATTTTTGGAGTGGGTGCAATGGCTTAGATCCCTTTAAGAGCAGAGGATTAGGATGATGCTGATGCTTCGTGTCTTGGCCTGGGTGCCTGTGTGTCTTGCTGCCTCTGCCTGTATGTCAGCTTTCTCTGTGTGGGGCTGGCCTTTGGAGCCAGATTTACTTGCTGCATCTGGCTGATGTGCACACAGATTTCATGGTAGAAAGCAAGAGAGAGGGAGAGAATGAGAGACACTGGTATCAGAGAGATGCTGTGCGCCTGCGTGCATGGGTGTGAATGTGTGTTGCATGTTCAACGAAGCTAACTGGAGCAGGGTGTCCAGGATGCATACACGCTTGATGGCCTGGCTGCAGCCTTGTGATACAAAACAGTCAGCATTAGTGTGTTTGTGTGTGTGCGCGGGCACTATGTCCATGTGTGGAAATGATGCATCAGTGACTCAACTTCTGCTGTCAAACATGTGCGTGTGACTGTGTATGCAAGTGTGACTGTGTGTGATGAGCAGCAGGACTAGACGGCTATCGTCGTCATTATTAGCAAACATTTTTTTATTAATTTTTTTCCTGTCTTATCACCTATCAGCTGTCAATGAGAAGCACTAATGAAAATACTCAAAGAAGCCCTGCATATTGCACATGAAATAAGGATATTCTGTGAAGTGACATTAAATCAAACAGTGTCTGGATGTTCACAAGTATCAACAACCATCCTTGGGTATAAATGCATCTAATTTTAGCATATATGCTAGGAAACAAATGTGTTGCTATCCAGTGCACGGCAGTAAATATCAGCCTAATAGTCTATTCTCTTGACCTTTCTTTTTCCCAGGTCTAGCTGGCCAATGCCGGACCCGTCGTGGATATTTGGTGGTGGTAGTAGCAGAAGTAGCGTGTATGTGAGTGCGGTCCCTGGCGCCTAGCCCATGTCCAGCACATAATGCCGTCGTCCACACGGAAAGGAGTACCGAAGGACCCCGAGTTGGCTGACCTCTTCTTCAAAGATGACCCAGAGGACGTTTTCTGTGACCTGCATGAGATCGGCCATGGCAGCTTTGGGGCTGTCTACTTTGTAAGTATCAGTTCACAATTATGGTAACTCTGGCTTTCAAAGGCCTTTAAGTAAATTAGAAATTATTCTTTTTGAGATAGATTTAAAGCACTTAATTTGAGTTTTGCAGCTTTAGTGATACAGATCTGAAAGAACAGCAAAAGTGGTTGGATCATTTAAGAAGTTGCATAAACACTTCTAACATTATATATTGCAGTTTATCATTGTTATTAGCTAGTTACATACGCACATACTTACACTTCCTGCTGAATAAAGGAATATGTATGCTGTAAATGTAGTGCACTACATTATGGCTCTTTGAAAGCAGTTAAGTGGAGACAGATCCTCTCTCAGCACTTTTTCTGTTTCTTATTAATCTCATCATCACTAATTACTCATCAAGCTTTGATATTAAAGCTGCATGGAGGAGGGAATGAAAAGCATCCTGTATTCTCCTTTTTCTCCTCCTTTCTCCCTCTTCCTCCAGATGCAGGACTAGGGGCGATAAGCCTCCTCCCTGCCTTGCAAGACAGCTGTTCTGTTGATATATAAATACAAAGTAGTAGTCAATGAAGGGGGAGGATTTTCTTGACTGCCAGGGCTTTACCATCCCATGTCATGTACACGTACACACGACCAGTACATCAGTAGTAGTCCTAGTACCCATGTCCGTCTGGCTGACAATCTCCAGTGTGTGTCTAAATCCTGCCCTGATGTCAATCCTGTGCTCACTGACACACTTGTACTACCCCTATTACAACAGTGCTTGCTGTCAGCAAGGGCAGTTTTTGTAAATGTTGTTAATAGCTTTATTTTTTCAGTGATTGAACTAAGGATACATTATAATTTAAAAAAAGAAAAGTTTTTATTGTGTTATACAAAATCGATACATACGATACTATCATCTAAAATGATATCTAAAATCATTGTCAATGGCAACTCATGTTTACAGCTTTACAAAAACTACTACTACTTACTCCCTTATGTTTCATATATGCTAATTTATTATATCTTTTAAGAACAGTATTTATTTAAACATCACAATATTTTCTATTCAAAGCAGGTAAGGTTGTTTTTTTTATTGTTTTGTTTTTTTAACCCATTCTGATACACTCCAACCTGAAGACAGGTTAGTATGAATTTTTGCCTGAGAGATGAATCAGTACATCAGTGAATCAGTTGCTGTTATCTATTACTAGTGGCTAATCGGAGCTTCTCTCACCTGATTTTTAGAAAGTGGATACTCAAAGGACACCTTTTGTTTGTTTGTTTTCTTTTTGAAGTTAGTCTGAATCTGTAAAAGTAATGACTATAGGAGAAAAAAAATACAGTAGTTACCACAGTAACTACTGTACAGCACGAGTAACTCCCATTACAGAAGGAAACAAGGGGAAATTACCTCCTGAGAACACAGACCCAACACCAACAAGGGGTTCACACACACCCTGATAATGGTTGCTGAATTAAAGAGTTTGTAATTAGTAACACATTCCCTTCTAATGCATACAATAGCATATACAATAGCAATAGCAATACAATTAGCCTATTTAAATTTCTTAGTTTTGATTGATTTTTGTTTCCTCATATGTAATGCCATCTAGCTGCATCCTATCATAAGAGGAATGCATGCTCTTATGCATAAACTGACAGGCAATCATTGGGATCAAATTAATCTGAAAAAAAGTCAAATGGGAATACTCTCTTGCCTCCTGTTACTGTAATTCCATTTGAATCTCAACATGAATTTCCCATTCAATTGTATATGGGATGAAGCTCAGATAAGGGCTTAGGCTGAGCCACAGCCTAGCTGTCCCTGAGGCAAAGTGCCTCAGAGGTTAACACCATGGGTTTAGCATGCAAATGTAAATGTGGACAGATAACTCAAACAGTTAAAGTGGCTATAGATAAACCTCACCTGATTTACGTTGTTCAGGTGGATATTTATTTTAGATTAATGTAAGTATTTAGTTTTACTTGCACTTGGATGTTTTACATTAGATTGGTCCCTGAACTAATATGTACCACTGTCCAATAACAGGCTGCTATAGCTCGTGCTTTTTAGGTACAGTACATGTTATGTTTTATTTTTTCTATAAATATAATATTTATGTAGTGACCTTTTGATGTTAACTTTCACATTTTAATAGAAGACCAAAGGTTACCCTGTGGGCATTAAGATCACTTTTGAGTCTGTATGTATGTTTATGTTGTAGAATGCCAATATAACTTTGTGGCTAGGGGACCAAAAAGGTACCCTAAAGGTACCGAAAACAAACAAAAAAATGACAAAAACAAACATGAGGCCTTGTTATATCCTGTGGGAGGTTTACTGTATTTGTCTTCGTGTGAGCTGTCTTTTCCTAAGCATTTAGACCTTGTGTTTAAAGACCTTAATAGAGTGTGATCTTTTCTATTTTCTCTCTCAGGCTCGGAACTCCTACTCCAACGAGGTGGTGGCCATCAAAAAGATGTCCTATAATGGCAAGCAGACTACTGAAGTAAGAAAATATACATGCTGGAAAATGTAGACATGGCACATACAATGTGAATGCTCCAGTTTTAGATGGTTTTGTCTGTGGAACCATATCAGAGGGACCAAAAAAAGAAAAACCTCAAGTGAGCATTTGGTTAGGTTTGGTCAGATAACCTTTTTTTTTTTTTTTTCTATGATGTGGGAGGTATAGCTCAGAATGCAAAAAGCAGCATTACATCATTTTCTGCTACTTCACACAACTTGATGCTATGCTTGTGAAGTTGTGAGATGTCTCATGTGGTGGTTAGTTACTCTGAAGGAACAGAAATAATGTGAAAATAATGGAAGATAATTGCCCACACCAGATGCAAAGCTTGGAACAAACACGTGTCTACCTCAAGAAAACTGCTGGAAATGTTTAGGCAGAAGCATATTTCAGAAGGCATCCTATGGGATCACAGCTTGTACTTCGGCTGAACTCAAGCCCACATCTCAGTGGTTTAGTCAACTTGTATCTTTTTATAAAACAGTGAGTGATGATTTTGTGTGAGGGCACTTGCAAGCTATTGTCCAACTTTTCCATACTAGTTGAAGTGGAGCCAGCTTTCAGTTTGTTTATTATTTATATTGGTGCAGTGCCTTTAAAGAAAACCTTTCTGTCAATAGACAATAGCAAGAGAGATACAGATGTAAAATATCTGTCACTGGTTAATGCATTGTATTTAAAGTCTTAGTTAAGTGTTAGTTTAATAGTACCTAAAGGCTGGAATCATTCTTTCCTTTTGCAGAAGTGGCAGGACATCATTAAGGAAGTCAAGTTTTTGGGACAGCTGCGACACCCAAACACAATTGAGTACAAAGGCTGCTACTTGAAAGACAACACTGCCTGGGTTTGTAGATCCTTTTCTACATCCTCTTTTTTTTTGTTCAAGTTCCTCTTTTTTTTTTAGTCTGGCAGGATACTTGATTTATCTTTCTCTCTTCTGCTCTCTCTCATTCTTTACTTACATTCTTTTGTTTTCATGTCCTGCTCGGTATGTTTTCCTACTGTGTACTTATGTTTCTTTGTGTACACTGATCAGCCACAACATCAAAACCGCCTACAGTGCACTGCCAAATCAACTCTGTCCCATTGGGGCTTCTGGTGTCTGTCATAAGAACATTGGCTGCTGATTGCTGGGTGGTGCTTCTGCGGGTTGTGCCTGCTCTGGTAGATCCCACTGATGTTTGACCAGTTTTGAATCTGCAGAGTTTAGAGGCTAGGGCTTGAGCTATTTCTACACACTGTCCTGTTACGCAAGACCTCTGCCATCAAGATAATAAGTGTTAGTCACTTCACTTTTCTGTTTGATTTTAATGTTGTGGCTAACTGTTGTACGCCCACTTCCTCTACATTCTTTAGACTAGGACTTTTCACAAACTTGACTTAAAGCTTTAATTAAAATTTATGACGGTGCTCATTCCATGTGAGTGATTAGTTTCCATTTTATTTGAGGTTTAACTATTTTCTCTTTCAGCTGGTGATGGAGTACTGTCTGGGCTCTGCATCAGATTTACTGGAGGGTATGTTTATCAGTGTTTGATATGCCAATACATTGAGATATTTCATAATTTTATAATGGCTTTTTTGTCAGTAACAGGGCGGAATTGTTAACATTTTTTTTCCAGGAAGTCACTCCTGAAACTTTTGTAAACCCGAAACTTGTCAAAACAAAACTAATGAAAAGTAACTTTGGTCTTTTAGCTTGGTTGTGCACTGTAAAGTATGCCCTTTAGCTAATTTAAGCTGTTTTAGGAGCAGAAGTAGGCTATGACTGCTTGACCTTATTGAGGATTTTTTTTGGACTACCAAAAAATAAGGAACTGGCTGCTATCAGATAACTGCAGTTATCTTTAAAAACTTGTAAAACCTCATGTTCTCCAATTTTCTGTGATTATTTGGTTCATTTTGTGGGCCTAACTAAATATTTTCTGTGATTGTATGCTTAGGGGCACTCTCCCCATTTGCGTCCTTGGATACTGGAGCAAGATAATGTAATGTAAATGTGTAATCTGCTGTAATAGTACTACATTTTAAACCACTGTTTATCGCAGATGGAAAACATATTTGTTTCTTAGATTTCAGCGCCTGGCAAAAAATATCTATATCACTTTTAAGAGCTTGAATTCCCTGAACTCCCCATCCTCTAACCACTCTTGAAGCTACTGACTTATTTTAAACACCCAAATACTCACTACTGACAGAGTACACAGTTGTGACAGTCGTTCCCAGACTGTTCTGGGGAGTTTAGCCTTTATATAAAAATTCTCAGTCGTAGTTCTGCAGTGACCTTTTGCCTTGGCACAATTTTTAGAACAGCAGGACTCGGGGTGCCAGCTTAGGAAACTCAACTGTTTACTGGGATTACTTTATTACTGCAGTGTGTGGACAGATCAGTACAGTTGGTCTTAATTATTAAAGCCATGATACTGTGCTTTCCAGAGCTGAGCACATGAAGTCTGCACTTCCACAATCTTGGATAGAAATAACTATTTGAATCATTCATGTTATTTCCGCTCAATCCATTCATTGTACTTATTTCTTCCATAGTTCATAAAAAACCACTCCAAGAAATGGAAATTGCTGCCATTACCCATGGTGCCTTGCTAGGACTGGCTTACCTACATTCCCATAATATGATTCACAGGTGAGTCTATTTCTTTCCTTGCTTACAGGCAACATAGAGTGAAAACATGGAACATGATAACATAAGACAGTTACGTTCTTCATTTATTGCAGTGTTTACGAATTAAGTTGTAAAACATCATGTCTATACTTACTCTTGGACATCACCTTCCCACCTTATTGCTGTACACAGTTGTATCTTTTAAGGTATATCTTTTAAGATATGATTGGCATCCAACAACCACATCAAATAAATCCGTTTTACTGTTCTGTATCATTTTAAGTTTCAAAGGGCATAGATTTAAAATGTCAAATCAAACATGACATCTTTAAATACCCAACTGTGTTGTGTTGGTCAAAAGTGAATAAAAACTGGACTGGCTCATTGGAGGTAGGACTAACTTGGCACATATCAGTCACCTGGCACATATGCATAATATATAAGTGGAGCTAATGTGACTTTTTCTCTTTTCTGTCTTTGCTGTCTTCATGCTCTTTTCCCTTATCCAGAGATGTGAAAGCTGGTAATATCCTGCTGACTGAGCTGGGTCAAGTCAAACTGGCTGACTTTGGCTCCGCCTCCATTGCCTCACCTGCCAACTCCTTTGTGGGCACACCTTACTGGTCAGTACACACAAGACAAACATGGAACCTCATCTGCAGAGAAGAGAAGATTAAGTTTCTTCTTTATCTTGCACATGTTCAGTACAAATGAGCTATTTTATGTCTTTTTTTTCTGCCAATTTTATTTAGACATTGTTGTTGGCAGATGTTTGTTGTTCTAGAGTCATGCACCTAGACATGCAACATGTTAGTCATTATTAATTCAGTTTGAGAAAGAACTGACAAGATTTTTTTTTAAATTCATATTAATAGTTTTCCGCAATTGGCTTTCAATTGTTTATGCACTAAAATAAAATATTCACTCACATATTCACAGCAGCTTTAATGGTAAACAAAGGCATCCCATATACTGGTGGACTAGTAGTCATGCATACGAAAAATTGTCACACAAGTATAGAAACATATATTCCAAAAACTAAGCTGCTATCACAGCATACCAGAGTCTTTAAAAACTCTGAGAAGCTTAGAAGATTATAACATTTTCATGGATTTTTTCCATACTTGATAAAGTGTGTGCATACGCGTGTGTCTGCCTTTGTATTCAGGATGGCCCCAGAAGTGATCCTAGCCATGGACGAGGGCCAGTATGAAGGAAAAGTGGACATCTGGTCACTGGGGATCACTTGTATTGAACTGGGTGAGCAAACACCTACCCAGTGGTCAAATAATACATTTATTGGCTCAGACTGAAATTCAGCAGACTTAAGCTGATTAAAAGTTATTTGTTTGTACTACTTATTCTTTAGACTTCAGCTTCTCCCTCATTCAAGGAGAAGCTGATGCGAAAATGTGCACACTGTATATGTTATTCTCACATCCTTTCTCATTTTAGCGGAACGTAAACCACCCTTGTTCAACATGAATGCCATGAGTGCCTTATATCACATTGCCCAGAACGACTCTCCCACACTGCAGTCCAATGAGTGGTAAGTTTTAGCACCTTGATGTTACAAAATTACCATACACCCAAAAAAATCCAGTATAACCACCGATATAATGCATCCAGTCAACCGTGAACATTAAAGTCCATTCTAGTCAGGGTTCAGCCAGAGTAAGACATCCCTGTGTTAATCTGCATGACCTGTGATCCCTGCCACAGGCCATGTGCAAGGGCACACTCTAAGTCTCTTATGTAATTACCTGGGAAACAGCTACCAAAGAAACACACTGCAGCTACCCACACCATTTCTACTGAGCTTTGAGGCAGCATCTAAACAAAACAGCACGATTATTCTCCTGCTATTCCAAGTAATTTAACTCACACTTTAAGATTGCCATACTAACATACAAATATATTTCTCCATGCACGTATGAGGTGTTCTAAATATGGGAAAACAGCTTGCTTTATGCATTATTTTATGCAGCTTTCAGCCTCACAGCTCATGACTGCGGAAGCTAATAGATTCTCTAGGGAATGTCCTTCCAGACATCAAAAAACATTTAGCAATTTAATTTAGGCCAGCAGGTTTTAAACAGCTCTTTGCTGTCTCTTTGCATCACCATTGTCAGACAAGACCAGCGGAGCTGCTATATATTGTCATGAAATGTTTATGTCATCTAAAAAACTGAGAAACGGCATTTAAAACTGATATGCTTTTTTGTAAAGTCAAGAAAAAAGCTTAAATGAATTACTGTTTAACAACAAATCTCATCATAAAAGGTATACATTTGTTTTATCTGGAGGACTATAAGAAGTGAAATCATTTATTCAATATACAGTTGGCTTAGTTAGTAGAATAATCCAAGCACTCTACATAAGCCACCATAGCTTAGCTTTTTATGTTTTTTATTCTCAGTTAATGAATAAATGCTATATAAGCTATATAATATTTTTATATCTTTATATTTATTGTATGAACAATGGGCTCAGTATTAGCTAGCACAATCTTGGTAGTAAAGGAATAATTTGGGAACAGAAGAAAAGCGGATACATATTCAGCAGCATGTATGGACCGAGAACTAGGTGATCTCAATTAGCAAAAAATGCAAGACACTGGCAGGAATTTAGCAAAGGAACAAATATGCTACTGCTCCTCTGAGTTGCTGTAACCACAGCATGTGTGGTATGATTGTCCTTAGGGAAACGGCACTCATCAAATATTAACCCTGTGCTTGATGTTCTCCCTGTAATTTACTCCTGTGTACTTCTGCCATGCTGTGACTGCCATGGTATGCATGTGATGTCCTAGGTATGCAGTGTCGTGCAGGAGTTCCTTGTAATATGTTGTAAAAATTTGTCTCTGTCACACAGCTCCTCAGGAGTAGCTGAATGCAACCGTTTACCTGCCTCATACTGTAGAACATGTGCATCAGTTCCACACAAGCGTTCATTAAATAACAACCTTTCTTTTAAAACCTTTAAGTAGGCACGAGTATTGTGAGCAGGTCATGAGAAACGTGAGGCAAGGCAGTTCTTTAAAGTTAAAACTTGCTGCCTATGACATCTGTTGTAAAATTAGTGTTGATTTCTAGTATCGTGCTTTAGGTGAGCGATTGTGTGGGACAGCACAGGGTTGTGGTATTTTTGGAGGAGCTCCAGGGGCCCGAGGCATTAGCAACATCCAGATGAGACAAGTAGAGACATTGGCTTCATACACAAACACAAGGCCAGACTGTGAACACATTCGCATGACCTACAAGACTAAGCATGGATCTATGCTAGCAACTGAGAGAGAAGTAGAGGTTGAGGGAGATCTCAGTCGTATACCCTCAGTGTGTATTTTAATAAACGTAAAGAGCATTCCAGTCTATTTTATCTTAACAACTCATAACAGCAAACAAAACATATGGTGGTATATCTACTGTGCTAGATTACCATGATTAGATATTTAGACCACAGCTCCACTGGCCTATATTTTTATTGCTCCACATATTTACATAATCCATATATAATTCCCATTCGGGGCTACACTAAGAGATTATGCAAGATTGTTCTACTTAAGTCACTGATATATTAAACACCAAAGAGCTGTGGATTGCTCCTCCTTGTACATTAGTCATTAATTGCCAAAAAGGACAGATGGCATGGCTTTTTAGCTTGTCACTGTCATTTCTACTTAAAATTTTTCTAATTTTAAAAATATTAGTCCAAGAAGGACTATGACTGACTTCTTTCTCATTGTCCTCTTTACCTAGGTCTGACCTCTTTCGCAGCTTTGTTGACTATTGCCTGCTGAAAATTCCTCAGGACAGACCCTCGTCGGGGGAGCTGCTACGAGTGAGTGGGTTTCCTCAGTAATCTTTCTAGCTGTGACCTCACTTCCTGTCTCAGTCAGTCATGAGGATGAGTCACTCCCATCCACCCACGGCTCCCTAATACGCAAGCATATATACACTGTCTTCTTCAAGCACAGGAATCAAGCATCCTACTGAGATTTTTTTTTAATTTTATTCCCCCCGTTGCCTCACAGCCAAGGGATAAGACACAGGAAGACAATTGAGCTCCATTTTATATGGTGTAATAAAATGAGTAGAAGGACAAAGAAAATAAATTTGTGTTGGACATAAATAATTGCATTTGAGTACTGATGTTGTGGAACCGCAACGGTTGTTTTACCTTAAAACTCATATATAATATAACTCATCTAACCCCTTAAAACGCAAAATGTTACTGTTGTCAAACACAGATAAAATAATCTCGTAAAACTTAACGCTTAAACCTGCAAGTTGTTGTTTTTTTTTTGTTTTTTTTAAGCCATCCTGCCAGTGACAGCCCAAATGTATCTCCAAAACCACAATGAGCATACACGCTGATAATCCATGCATGTCCATTGTGTTTCCCTGTGATTGAGGAGATGATCTTTTTGTTTGTGTGACCAACAGGTAATCCTATTGGTGCACTAAGAGTTTTAAGTTCTTGGTGATCACGCTCAGTGGTGTTGAAGCCCAAGCAGGACTTTTCACACCTGTCTCACTTTATGGAGGAAGGTGTGAGGTTAGGAAGTGGTTAACTAAAGGGATCTGGACTGTTGTCTGGATAGGATGGGGCTTTTGACTGGAATGCACT
Organism: Pundamilia nyererei; assembly: GCF_000239375.1. Lineage (NCBI taxonomy): Eukaryota > Metazoa > Chordata > Actinopteri > Cichliformes > Cichlidae > Pundamilia > Pundamilia nyererei. The sequence continues at coordinate 538,771 of NW_005187528.1, forward strand.
CTTCCAAGCACCCCTGACCCAAATCCTTACTGAAAAAACCATTAAAGAGGGATAAGTACCAAACAGACTTTGGATCAGTGTCCAAGGGCCTGCTTTAAAGTGAAGGGCTTGGGGGTTGGGGTGTTAGTTTATGATTAATACCCCACTTTCTCTTCTGAGACACACACAAATTTACTCTTCATTTTAGTGCAAGCACACACACATAGACACACACACACAGGCACATGCCCCTCCAAGCGCTTTAAAGGGAAAATCAGGTCACTAATCTGTGGGCCTTGAGCTACTAGTGTACTGGCTTCAGGTTAAATTCACTCTCTGTCCTTTAAAACCTCATTCAGAATAATGGTAATTACGAAAAATAAAAGAGTAACCATTCAGTGGCCTCAACCCCCCGTAAGTACACTTCGTTTAAACGAACATATTCACTTGAATAGTTGAAACTAACTCTGAGTTTCTCAGCTGTATAAATTTACTTACTAACTACAGATATTTACAGCACAACAGCAACTTCCCAGAGCATGAAAGGAAGTGTTCAAATTTAATTTTGTGTTTGACTAATCATCTAAAACTAATAGCATAATTGAGTTGCCCTATTTTACAAGAAAAATCAGTTCAGTGGATGGAATCATCTAAATGTTTGCTTTTTTGAATTCATGATTTCAATAACTGATTTATGAATGAGTGTTTTGTGATTGTTTTCAATGCAATATGTAGCTTAGACTAAGCAGGAAATGATAAGGTTTGCAAAGATGATGTGTTGCGAGTAGCTGGTTAGACTACTTGGTCTACTAATTCTCACTTTGCCCAACTTGCAAAATTCCACTAACCTCAACCTGTTTTATCTTTTGTATGTGAAACAACATACAATATGATGTGTTCATGAAGTGTTTAATATTTTCAGAATTCCCTTTGTTTCCTGTTATTATGCTAAAATTTAACTAAATGACTAATTGCTTCATCCATATACTTTCCTGCAAATATGAGATTTTTACTAGTGCGCTCATCTAATTATTTTCAAGAAAGCCAAAAAATTATAATCTCCCCAAAAATGTTGAACTATTATTTGAATACATCCAACATATTAGCCTTTTCCTTTAGTGGCTATTATTGCTATCAGTGTAGTAGATGTGGACTGGTCTAAAGTAGTAACGGTAGCCTGAAAAGTTAGTACCGGTAATAGTATGTGTCAAAAACAAATTTATCCTAAAAGAACAGGCTAAAACTGAGTATGGATGAGTACTTCTGGTAGAAGGCAATAGTGATGCCACAATACATATACCAGACAAGACTCCAGGTGCTGTAGATTTGCTGTCACTTCTTCTTTACACTAACCTCATAATGAGGAGGAATCCTTGAGATAACTTCACTGGATGATGGGATGGGGGTGGCCAACCACCCACATTCTGCTGTAAGTCAATCAGAAAATGGGACAAATCACTTTCATCTCTATTTTCAGTGTGTGATGTCATTCCTCTGTGTCCTGACTAACCCATTACACCGGCATCTGTCACATGGAGAGGAAGGTGTGCAGAGTTGGCTAAAAATACACCTAAATATATGTTGTTTTTTTTTCATGCAGAATATAATATTTTAGTCACGTACCTTTAGGTTGAATACATTTTAGCCTTTTATGCAGCCAATATTTTATGAATGACACTGACTAAGAGGAGGTGTGAACATGTTTGTGTGTTGTAGTGGGAGGAAGTGCTGGGCAGAAATATCTGTTCTGTTTTTATTTGTTTTGCTTTTTTATTCTTTTTTTTTTGACACCCCTAAATTGTTTGTAAAAACAAAAACAAACAAATGAAAAAAACACAAATTAAAAATAGCCATCCACTATCACTCGACCCCCACCTTCTCTCCCACAACCCACCAATCCCACTCTGACCCGTTGGTTATTCATTGTGCATTTATGTAATTATTCAATGTCCCAACCTCCACCAAATTGCACCTACATTAGATTACAGAGGTTCATCTCACTTGCACAGGACAGACTCAGCAATGATAATCACCTAAATGATCTCCATAGAAGTGTGAAACCATTATATCATTCACTGATCATATTTTTAAAAGGAAGTCTGACCTTTCACATATTTTTTTTTTTTCTTCTGGAAGGATTTTTCTTTCTTTTAGTAAATAACAAGGTCCATTTTGCTTTGCTATGCCCTGATAGAAGAACTCCTAAGTATGTTTGTTTTTCCTCCACAGAGGTTAATGTGTGTAGCTCATTCTTTAAAAAAAAAAAAAAAAAAAAAAAAACACAAAAGCAAAGGATACACATTAAATGACTAAAATCTCTCAATTATCAATGCTTAGTGGGATTTTTGTTATATGACCTGATTTAATTAAAGTTCTCATTAACTTGGTGCAAGGCCAAATGCATTTCAAACAGTATTTATTGAAATGAGAAGGATTAGGAGTATTTATAAAAATCGATTATATGGACCTTCTCAGAGACTGTAGTAGAGCGTATTGAGTGCTGGGACCAGAATGGGTTGAACAACCTACAGGCGCCCTCTAGTGATTGCCAGAGTTGTTGTGCTCATTGAAATAAAATTTTAGACATGTTTAAATGACTTCCAAATATTTACGAACAACAACTTAAAAGATCTGTAAATGGTGCCAATGTTTAAGATAATGCAAAAGAAAGTAATTAATATATAAAATTTTCATCTTCATTCCGGTTCAGCTTATTTTATTTCCCTTTTAAATGTTTACTGCCAATATTGTAAGTAGTCTGAGTCAATACTTTCTGAATTTCTATTGAAAAACTGGGAAGAAAACATCCATAATGTTCAGTTTAAATTAAACTGTATGACATGAAGACAGCAATTGAAATGCAAATAAAAAAGATAACCCTAATAGAAAGATTAGCTTTAGTTTCTAAACCAAGTATTTTCCTCCTTGTATTGTAATAAAGTCTGACTAAAACCTTGAACGAAGTAACTGACTGTCTGTCTTTTTCTCTTCAGCATGATTTTGTACGTCGGGAACGCTCGCCACGCATTCTCATTGACCTCATCCAGAGGACCAAGGATGCAGTGCGTGAGCTCGACAATCTGCAGTACCGCAAGATGAAAAAGATCCTATACCAGGAGAAACACAACGGGCCCTTGGGAGAGAGCCAGGAGGAGGAGGAGGTGGGAGGAAGAAAAAAAAAAAGGGAGAAGGGAGGTTAATGGGGAAACAGTTTCTGCATCAAACTTAAATATTAAACAGACAAATGAATGTTAAAAGAAAAAACTCTGCAGAGTGCATGATCACAGGGAGTGGCACCAGAAACAGTTCTTCAATTCTTAACAATAGTTAATATGAAGATGAAAAATTGCATATATGTAGCCACAGTCTTTAAGTAGCAGAGTTGCACTAAAATGAGGTTTGGATTCAGTTAATCTGCAGAGTATTTTCGCAAAGTAATTGAAATAATTATTATATTTAAAATTTCCATCACCATTACATAAAAAAGTGCTTGTACTTGACACCAATGACAGAGTTTAAGCTCATTATTTCACACAGTTCTCTATCTGTAGGCCAACAGATGATTTCAGACAAAAGGTTGAGGGACAGCATAGTTTATCTGCATCCTCAGGATGACACTTAAGTCTCAGAGATGGTGACTCCACACTAGTCAGTACTGCTTCAGCACTTTGAAATCACAACAAATGGGAGTCTTTCTCATGCAGTCTTGGTAGCCTGAGATGAAATGTCCTTTAACTGACCTGGCCTGAAGTAAAGTGAACAGTTATGGACAGCTCGTAGCGACAGTAATGTCATCCTACACCATGTGACACAATTCACAGCAGCCACCAGACCTTGGTGCAACAAGACACTGCTGAAAGCCTTACCCTGAAAAACCTGCTGTACCAATCCTTGTTTTATGTGGAAAGACTGAGTAAATATCCTGTCCTGTTGCCTTAGACCTAAGTGAATTGGCTTTTGCTTCTAAAAGCTACACAGTTTCATCCCGTATCTGTCTTGTACACCTTCAAGTTGACTTGAAATCTGAAGACCTCTGCCTGACCACTGCCCATTAACATAAGCTCAGATGCTACTGAATGACTCAGACACACACATCTTAACAATTAGAGGTTAATAGGCAATTTAGCATGACTTTGACTCTAATGCAATCTATAGGGCATCAGTGATTCCCCCCCCCCCCGCCGTTTGTATTGAGGCAACTCCATTTAATGGTACAGTTTGAAGAAAGCCTGGGTATAATTGGGCGAAGGTCACGGGTGACTTTTGTATATTTCAGTAGCATGTTCCTTGAGTGTTTGTGTACATTTGTGTTTCTGAACACGTGTATATGTTGTGCGCACTTGCAGGACAGCGAGGCAGCCAGCTGTAAGATGAACAGCCTGGGCAGCAACCACTCTATTCCCAGCACCTCGGTTAGCACGGGTAGCCAGAGCAGCAGCGTGAACAGCATGCAGGAGGTGTTGGATGACAGCTGCTCTGATATGACCATGATGCATCCCCAAGACTACAGCAGCACCCTGGACTCCTCCCCACACACCAAGAAGGTAAAAATTAAGGGTGAAGACGGGATGGTGATTAAGGCTGAAAGTTTGAAACCACTATTGGGAGTTCTTATTGTTCCCAAAGCCTTTTAACTGAGCATCAGCCATCATACTCAAACAGTGTTAATCTCATTTTTTTTAAAACTAAATACAATTTAAAATATTAATTAATTAAAAAATATATAAAACTGGAGACAGTTTTGTGACAGCCGGAGACTATGAAATAATTAAAGAATAATTTCAACAACTACTAGCAACAACTGTCCAAACAACCACTGAAATACCGAGTTCATCTAAGACCAGCTACTGCAGTGACAACCAGAGGGTGTGAAGGATACTCGATTCATATATATAACCAAGTGGGAAATATGTAGGCAGCACGGTGGCA
>NW_005187528.1:545698-560531 GCF_000239375.1 Pundamilia nyererei
CAGAATTATGGTGACGAATTTCAATACTGGCACAGTTTTAATAAGTTAAAAAAAAAAAGTTGAGTGCCCTGCAGTGCAGCATAGTTTACACTATCATTTTTTTTTTTTACTTTGATCACTTGGTTGTTATTTATTCTGTTTTCTTTTAGTATTTACCAGTCCTAAATTTCTCTCCTTTGTTTTCAAACAGGACCATCAATACAACTGGGACGACGGGATCCACAGGGACCATCGGCCAGAGCCGACGCCAGCTTCCTTTGATAAGAGCAGCCAGGCTCAAAACTACAAAAACCAGGGCCGCTTTGCCACCATTAAGTCTGCCTCACTGGTAAGAACCTAAAACTTTCTTCTTTCTATTGGTGTTTTCTTTTCAAGGTCCTAAAGCATGTTTTCTGCATGCTGTAAATGTTTCAGTGTCATTAATTTGTTCTACTTATTTGACTTAAAAGTTGCGCTGTTTGGAAGGCCAAACAAATTTTTAAAAAATTACTTCTTGAAGAAGCTCAAATCTCTGTTTCATGTTCACACCACAGCACTATGAGGGCATTAAAGGGCATTTTTTTATTTGTCTTTGTTAAAAAGCTTACTGTGAATGTGGTGCGTGAATGACCCCAGTCTCAGTGGGTGTAATGTTATTGTATGTCTCCATGTTTAGATGTTTTTGAAATATTTATTTCCCATCTTTTGGTCTTCACTTTGTTTGGATCGTTGTCTACTATATTATTTCTCTGCTGTTTTTTCCAATCATTCACCCCACTCCTTTTGTTTTCTCCTCTTGTACTACGCCTCGCATTACCACTCCCATCCTCCCACCCTCTCCTTTATTTCTTCCTGGCCTCCATTTGATAATACATCATTCTCAGATCTGACTCAATATTCTGAGTTGAAGGGGGTGGAATACTCTCTCTCTCCCTCTCTCTCTCTTTTTCTCTCTCTTGCGCTTTCTTTCTTTCTATGACTCTCTTTCTCTCTCCCTCCCTGTCTGTTGTCATGGAAACCGGCTCTAGTAACTAGAAAGTAGTTGTGGTGGTTTGTGTGTGTGTGTGTTTACCCAACCATGACCCACTGGTTTTAATTGTGAGTTCCCCTCTGCTGCCAGGTCTTAAACCAGAAATCTTGTCACATACAAGAGAATGTAAGCAAAGAAGTGTGTGTGTTTGTGTTTGTGTGCACAAGAAACTGTGTGTCCTCATATTGTCCTTGAAGAGAGCACGAACCAGTGACCGTCCGATGCTGTGTGTGTTTTCTGTTGACCGCAACCGTAGTTCCCCGGCACTGAAGGTTACATGACTTTGTTTTTGATTTTTTTTTCTATGTCATATGTTTATGGGCTCTGTTGATTTGCAGATGATTAACAGATGATAATGATACATGGTATATGTAAGACTGCAGTTGGGAACTGTAGTTTGAAAACCCTCACGCATAACTGTGAACTGATGTAGTCTTCCGACTGCTGCTGACCATGGATCGCAGTATGTGGGTGACGTTTCAGCCTAGGAAAAGTGCATCATCAACTGTTTAGGTCTGCTGTTTTTACCTTTTTAAAACCAAAGAGTTGCTTGGGAAGAGTTATTGTCACTTTCACAGCATTGGAAAGTAGTTTCTTGCAAAACCGTAGGTCAATCTATTCTTGTTGAGGTTTTTTGTTTTGTTTTTTTAGTACACACATTATGCAGAAAATTAGGAGCAAGTAATATTTTGATTTGTAACTAATGTGATTTCTGAATTTAGGAAACCCCTACAGTACTGCATTAGAAGGAAATATAACAATGTGATTTACAAACTGATCATGACTTGCTTAATATCATTTAATCACATATAATTTAAAAAAATAAATAAATAAAAAAACACTTTTTAAAGTCCTCCCTTTATGGCACTTAGGGAAAGAAGTTGATGTATACATAAACAACCTCACATGTTCTCCCACTGACATGAAAGATTACAGTGGCAATAAGCCTGCTGTTTTTTTTTTTTTACCTCCTCACAAGATGATGAGATGCCTTTTTCATCAGAAAACAGGGATTGTGGAGTTTATAGATATTTGTTCTTAGCCACAAAAGATGGAAAATTGTATCCTGGATCATTTTCTCACTTAAATTTACCATAAAACGGAAAAAAAGTATTCCTTCCTCACCTTAACTCTTTGTGAATTGTTTTTCTACCATTTATCCTTTAAAGAAACACTTCTAATCATACATGAAAATACTTTTGATCTAATGCATATTGCAGTGGATTAAACTTATAGATAATGGCAGCTGAGATTACACATTGTGTAACTGAAAAAAGGCAGCCTCTCTGTAGTGTAACAGTGCCGGTCCTGCCCACCGGCACTGGAAGAGATTACATCATCTTTTTCTTCCAAGCACAGACATCCTCACATTGGCCTCGACTCACTGAGACTGGAAGCAGGTAGACAAAGAGGGAGAGGTAGGACAGTATGGGGGGGTCCAGATGGCAAGGGGTAATTGATAGCCAGATAGGAAGATGGAGAGCAACACAAGCGAGAAAACATAAACAATTAAGAATGGTTTAAACAGGGGGGAATTATTAGCTAAAATCAAAATAATTAGAAACTATTATTTTATAAAGAAAAGTCATGGTGATTTGAGGGAAAAGGCAAGAGATTAAAGATTTAGTGAACTGAAAGAGAAAGTAAAGGCATCATAGAGGACACTGGCAGATATTGGGGAGATAAGAAGGGCAGAGAAAAGGATAGAAAAACAAAGGTGAGACTTAAGAGCAGTGCTGATTGAAATCTTAACCGACAAAAAAACCCAAAGAACATCACATTTACTGGTGAAATGAAGTGTGGAGTCTGAATAAATGTAGCAGTGGGGAAACAAGAGAAGAAAGGGGTAAAACCAAAGACATGAGAGGTATTGTGGAAAAGGCATGAAAAGAAGGTGAAGGAGAGCAGGATGTAAAATTATCCAGGGATGCGTGGAATAGGAAAAATGATGAGGGGACAGGAAAACTGGAAAGACATGGATGCAAAGTGAGAAGGTGAACGAATGTGAGACAGTGAGTGAGAGCGAGGGCAGGGGTTATTATAGGTTAGATGAAGCCACTGACTGACGTGTAAGCTGGTGTGAGAGACAACATTGTTGTAAAATATTTCACTTCATATATTCTTTAGCTGCTGGTTGCAGTTTGTAACCTGACAGCATAAACGCTGATGGGAAATTAAAGTGTAGTGTAAGGCATATCAAAATGTGCTCCTCCCCCATCAGTTTTCTTGCAACTTGCAGAATTAAGGTTGTACTTGTTAACTTTCATGTTATGCAGTTATATATATTAAGATGTTTGTTATTTACAGGTCAGTGTCAGAATTGAATAAGCTAGATGGACATCTTTTGCATTTGAGTCCTATTTTTTGTGATCAGACTTGAGAAGGGAGATCTCCTCACATTTGGCAGGAAAAAGGCATGCTATACAAAGGTCTGAGGCCTTTTGCTTCCTCCTGTAAACCAGATGTCTTTGCTACATGCTACTATACATCTGCAGTAACATTCAAACTACAACCATGCTTTTTCTATGTGGTACCTACCAGGGTTGAAATGTGTTTTCCTTAATGTAATAAGGAAGCGATAAAGAAGAATCATGGAGGTTTGACAAGGGGATAGTCTTCTTCTGTTGCCTACCAGGAGCATTAATATTTACTTGGATTTCGGCGTTTTGAGGCTCTTGATATCGATGCAGGTCTGGCTCTTGCCCTCGATGTTGTGTTATCATAAAGTCACAATTGTGATATTGCATATTCACTGACGCTAAATGCCTTGCAAACACAGCGATCAAACTAAGTGGACTGTTGTAGTTATAATTTATTGCAAACAAAAATGCATCAGTCACCACCATCAATAATTCTATTTAAGTAGGCTTGCACGTTCACACAAGTTAAACTCTGTGAAGACGGATATTCTTGAACTGCAAAATAAGCAAAAATTAAAGTTTGGGCGCTTAATTCTCACTCACTCTAACATTCACCTTTAGCCTGCATGCCTTCCCTCCCTCCTCTCCCTGAATATGATCTCCTTTCCAGTCCCAAAGCCTTGTGTGAAAGAAGCCGTCACATGACTTGACTTGGCCCTTTGTGGCTGTATGCATGGTGGCAGCGAAGCAAGTGACTAGGATTGGGAGGTTCTATTACAGTAGAGGTATTGATTCAGAGCAGATTAAGGAGAAGGGGAGCTCAGCCTCCACATATTTCCACCCCATTTCCCCCCACCCTGTTTTTTTTTTTTTTTTTTTTTTTTTTTTTTTTCTCTCCATGTAGATGCTCTTATTTTACTGCTGATTATTTCTATTTTTCCTGTTTAACTCTCTCCCAGCCACTCTCCATCTGCTGTTTCTCCTTTGCAATCACCCTCCCTCCCCTCATCTCTCGGCCTGCTCCTCTCTAACACCCCCCTCCAACTTCTCTCAGTCTTTCTCAATGAGGTATTCATGTGACCCACCTGCTGTCCGCCGCTTAGCGTTAGCCTGACTAAAGAGCCGCTCTGTGCTCTTGTTGGCCCGCGGTGTCCAACTGCCTCATTCACAGTTCACACGTCTGCCTTGGCCGCTGCATGCCCAGGGCGCGAACCAAGGAGAGGGAGGGGGCTCAACGTCCAGTAAAGTGTGTCGGGGGGGGGTCTCAGGGTGGCATCGGAGCTCGGGCAGGGTTCTGTCGGGCATAGGATGCTGCACAAGGTTCCTGGATGCTGGTGCACTTGGCTAAAGTTGCCATCATGTTTGGCCTGAGGAGTTCAGGTGGAAGTTATGAGAAGATGCAGAGCGAGTACTACCTAGATGTGGAGAACCCTTTTTGTCCTCAGGTTGGTGGGTCAGGTCAAGGTTTGGGTTAAAAGCAAGAATAAGTGAAAGTGGTAAGAAATACCAGTAAGGTCATTGCCTCAGGTTAAATTTAGTCATACAGTAGATGTTTATTGTCTTTACAGCATTTTTGTTTTCTTTCCCACGCTCTGACTTGAATACATTTGAGGAACTTTGAAGTCGGCTATTCTGTGCAGTGTCTGCGAATCTGAGATTGTCAGATGAAAGAGCTTTTGTTCAGCTGAAGTGGTGGATTTCAAATTATTTGCTTCTTGATGTCATTATTTTCATATCACATGTTGAAGATTCTTTCTTGTACATGTAAAACTAGCAAGTAATGTAGTCTGATTACAACAAGTGAACTGTTTTGTTTTGTAACGTTTTTGTTTGAGGCTCTTCTCGTAAATGAACCGAGATACTTTGATCATATCGAATTAATCAGTTAGGCATTACTGTTTGGGTTTGTTTGTTTTTTTTGTTGTTGTTGTTTTTTTTTTGTTTTTTGTGAAGTAATTTGATTTGCATCTTCTAACTTTTCTCTCACCACAGGTGACCAAACAGATTCATGAGCATGAGCAGGAAAGTGAGCTGCGAGAACAGATGTCCGGCTACAAGCGCATGCGGCGGCAGCACCAGAAGCAGCTGATCGCCCTGGAGAACAAGCTAAAGGCCGAGATGGACGAGCATCGGCTCAAGCTGCAGAAAGAGGTGGAGACGCAGGCCAACAACGCCTACATTGAACTGGAGAAGCTGGCAAAACGGCATGCTGTGCATTCTGAGAAAGAGGTGGGACTTTTGATGGGGTTACAGGACATTATGAATAAGTGCAGTAACTGTTAGGTTATTTCACAAATGATCACACTGACTTACATGTACGATGCAACAGTTGGCTGGTGGACCTGGTCAGCTTTGAAAAAATGGGAATAATATTGAAGCTGTGACATTTCTAATGCTGCTGAAGAAAAACACGTCAAAAAGTTCTATTCTTTTCTAAAGTGTTGCTATTTTAAAGCTGTTCAGTGTTGCAATGAGTAATGAGGACGTTTTTGTTAGAACTTAACCCACTGCTGCCACCCAATGATACATGTGATGAAACACAGGGGCAGAACTGGGTCACAGAGTGTCACGCTCTGAAAAACACGTTGTATATCTTTGTGATTAGCACCCAGCGTGCGTGCTGCAACAGTCAAGAAGATAGTTTATCTGTTTATGTAGACGAGTCTGTACATCTAAACGGTGTCATGAATAGGTGACATGTGGCTGTCACAAACCAACATGTTACTAGATATTTACATAGAATTCTATAACTATAACTGCAATGTCTCTTTTCTTTAAAAAAAAAAAAAGGTTGTTTTATCATCTAGAAGAACAAATGTTATGGTAATTTTATCTGAATTCTAACATCTGATTTAGAATTGAAGTGCAGACTAGAATTTTTAACTGGTCATATTATAATTAAGCAGGACATTGTTTGTGTTAGAATTTTAATCAACCAACTTATTGTCTTCAAATATACTTTTGTTAATATATGTTAATATACTTTAATGTTCTTATATAGGTTTGTGCATGAATGTATTTGTCCACAGTTTGGTGGCGTGTTGTCTGTTGCTGGTCAGGGGCATCTAACCACGCTCTTGTCCCTGTCTATTCTGCCCAGATGAAGACGGCGCTGGCAGACGAGAAGAAGTTCCAGCAGCAGATCGTGGCCCAGCAGAAGAAGGAGCTAACCACGTTTCTGGATAATCAGAAAAAGCAGTACAAACTCTGCAAGGAGAAGATTAAGGAGGTATGCTGGGCTCGTTGGTTTCCTCTTTTCTTCTCAGGCGCGCTCCTTCGCACGCCTTCTCATGGGTGACACGTGACCTTCTGCGCTCTGTGCTGAAGAATCAGGCTCCCACACACAAACATACACTTCCACTTCAGCATGGTCTTTTGGAAGTTGTGTTGAGTCACTCAGCCTACCAACTGTGTACCTACACATGTATGTACACACAAACAAGAAAAGTCAGAAATCCATACGCTCACCGGAGCACTTGTGAACCACCACAACCTTGTAAAAGAATCCAGAGAATACTCTTGTGGGCTGGCAGTGTGATACACTGTGTTTTCAGTTACATGATAAGTGACCAAAATTAGGTCAGCACAGTTAGGAGAAAGCATCGCTGGCAGAGAGAGATATTTCCCACCAACTGAGGGCTATAACGGAATTAGACACCACAGAGAGCAGGGATCAGGCTCATGTGTTAAGTGCATTAGCGCGAGTTGTAGATTGCGCATGAAAGAGAAAGAAAATTCCTTTATTCCTTCCTTTGGCTTTAAAAGTAAACTGTTGTTCAAAATAAAAGGTCACCTTGAGTTGACCAAATGGTCTTACTAAAAATATTTGATGAAGTTGATTTGAATAGAGGTTCTATTTTATTCCCCAGCAAAAAATGGCTTACAAATAGCTTGTTTAGGCAACATTTGTTTTTCACATATCCATTAACATCCCAAACTACACAGTTCACCACTGACTGCTTACAATGAAGGCTTTACTAGTAATACTTTTATCTTCTGTCTTGTGTATGTTAACACAATCTCCTTTCTCTATTCCCCCTTCTACTTGGAATTTCCACCTCTCATCAGGAGATGAACGAGGACCACAGCACACCCAAGAAGGAGAAACAGGAGCGTCTGTCCAAGCACAAGGAGAACATGCAACATTCCCAGGCCGAGGAGGAGGCCCATCTGCTGTCCCAGCAGAGGGTCTTTTACGACAGGAACTGCCGCGCCTTCAAGCGCAAAGTCATGATCAAGAGGCACGATTTGGAACAGGAACAGATCAGAGAGGTGTGGAGGACATACAAGTTTCTAAAACTCGTGTGCAAGTTGTAAATCTATAAATGTTTTGCTTTTGGATAACTTTACTACTGTAAACTTCTGACTGAATTGATCAAACCATATATGCCCACATTGCAAGTTTGAATACTAAACCCTTGTTTAGTGTTTATGATCTTGGTGTACAGAAGTCCCACAAATGTTTTCACAGCAGACAGTAGTGTGTTATTTAGATCTGTCAGGTGTTTTATATTAACTGTAAGCAGGATTAATCCACAACAAAACAAGCCAACAATGCCATAATCTGAAAAGCTGTTGAGTGAGTTTAAGGAAATCCAAAAACTTTCTGTGGGAAAATGCTCCAAAATCAATGTGATTAAACTAGAAGCAAGAGGGGGGGAAAGTAAATATGTGATGTTTATTGATTTTTTTTCTTCCTTTTTCCTCTCAGCTGTTACTAGTTGCAATCAATGCTGTAAGCACAAAACAGTAAAATTGATTTCTGCAAGGGAATATGTTGATGTCAAATTGATGCTCATCAATAGTACTTGCTGAGATTCATCCTTCTATTCCCTTGCTGTAACCTCCATGTCTCCTCGTGGCCCGCCTAGGAGCTGAACAAGAAGAAGACCCAGAAAGAGATGGAGCATGCCATGCTGATCCGCCACGATGAGTCCACGCAGGAACTGGAGCAGAGGCAGCTGAAGACCCTGCAGAAGCTGCGTATGGACCTCATCCGCCTGCAGCACCAGACGGAGCTGGAGAACCAGATTGAGTACAACAACAGACGTGAGCGTGAACTTCATCGCAAGCATGTGTTGGAGCTCCGGCAGCAACCCAAGAATCTCAAAGTGAGTCAGCGCAGAGACCAGTCGATCTAATATCTTAAATTTTGTTTGATGGATTGATATATAAGTGCTTGAAATATTTCAAATCCCTTTTTCCCATCATCCTTAAAAGGAAAAAAATCCCTTGCCTTTGGGATCCACTTCTAAGATTGTGCAAGTGATAAGCAACATCTAGTTTTTGATAAAACTGTGATGCAATATGAATGTAACAAATTAATTAATTTGGGGGAAATGGTGTAAGAATATCCAAAATATGTCACCTATGAATTTCATTTTAATTTGCCTTTAAGGTATCAAAGCCTCGAACTGTGCCTTTTGATTGGGACATTAGACCTCTAACCTTTCAAAAATGTGCTCTATTTAACTCTAGATTTCATTCTCACTGTCACCGTTTTTCTGGCCCATCCTTCAGGTTTTGGAGCTGCAGATCAAGAAGCAGTTTCAGGACACATGTAAGGTGCAGACCAAACAGTACAAAGCCCTACGCCACCACCAGATGGAAGTTACGCCTAAGGCCGAGCACAAGACTGTGCTAAAGGCCCTGAAGGATGAGCAGACACGCAAGCTGGCCATTCTGGCTGAGCAGTATGAGCAGAGCATCAACGAAATGATGGCTTCACAGGCGGTGAGCAGAGAGACGTTCATTTCATATTTCATCATATTTGCTAAACAAGAATTTCTCTTTACTAAAGTGCAGGTGGTCACGTTAAATGAATGAAGTATATGAAGCCTTTCTCTCCACCTGTTGCTTATGTTCTTGTATTTTTCTCCTGTTTGTTTGTCTCGTGTTTTGTCTTTCTCCGTCGTATCACACCCTTTTTTTTACTCCTTTACTATCTCCCTTCATGTCTTACTCCAACCTTCCCTCCTCCCGCCCCTTTCCACTGGCTTTCCTTGCCCTGTCTGTCCCCATTGCCCTTCTACTAACTTCCATCCCTCCGTCACCACCTCCCCGCCTCATTTCATCTCTGTGTCTTCTTTCCCCGCTCTCTCTCTACTCTCTCCTTGTGTGTTCCTTGTCTGTGTAACCCCCGCCCCCAACTTCTCTCTCTCTGTGTCTTTGTACCTCTCTCTCCCGTGTTGCCGCCCATGGTCGGCTGTGTCAGCTGCGTCTGGATGAGGCCCAGGAAGCGGAGTGCCAGGCCCTGAGGCAGCAGCTGCAGCAGGAGATGGAGCTGCTCAATGCCTACCAGAGCAAGATCAAGATGCAGACCGAGGCGCAGCATGAGCGTGAGCAGCAGAAGCTGGAGCAGAAGGTGTCGCTGCGCCGAGCACACCTGGAACAAAAGGTGTTGTGAAATAAACACTTTATTTTAAATGAGAGCTATACATTTGGGGTTTTTCAAGCCTTCATAGAGCATGCTTTATAATCCTGTTCATTCATAATTGGTCAGTTTAGTAACCATAAATGAAACGCACAAGGAGAACATCTTTTGTACTGTCTTTAAAACAGAGAATGAATTCTTCAAACACTTCAAGACAAACTCTAATAAATAAAACACCATCACTGACATAGCAATAGGGATGTGCTATTTCCCCTCACATTTAGAACAAATTAGCTTTTGGCCTCAGTCTATTGATCAACTTAAAGTATCCCCACTGATTTAACAAATAGAGAATATTTGCATCAATTTAATTAAATCTGTGACTTTCATCATCAAAGAAAATACAGCTTACCTAATGTGCTTTTTCAGTACAGAGCTGGAACATAAGCAAGACTAGAACAAACGAAAAGTTGTATTACTGACAGCCTGTAAGACAACAACTGCTCCAGTGCAACATAAGGCTTCAGAAAGAAAGAATTAAAAATACAGTTGGGTTAATGCAGAGTAAAAGTATGATGTTGCAAGTTAGTTGGAGCCCGCCATAGTTCAAATGTTTTGCACTGTATTAAGTGCCTTTTAAATTGGGAAAAAAAAGTTTTTGCTCTTTTCGCTATTTCTCCTGTAAAATCTTTTAAAGACCTAAATAGTGATGATTGTCCAGACATCATCTAACTTTTCCAAGATTCCAGATCTGAAAATTGAAGCCAGTGCAGAAGCGCTTTAATTCGTTATTCTTTCTCATTGCCAATAGGGGGCAACTACTCATACTGGCAAAAATAGTATCTCAATCAATAGTTTTAAATGTTCTTTAATAAAATTTAAGGTTCTTTTTTCTAATTATGATCCAAGTTGGTATTAGCAGTTTTTCTAATGCATCACACCTCGTTTCAAACATGAGAAAGCAACAAAAAATCTCAGTTTCAGACTTCAAAGACCTGACTTTGCAAATCAAGAAACTCTGTGTCCATTTTTTATATACAGCCTAGTCTGATATGCAGCGTAGCATGTCGTCTTTTATTAGAAGGAACAAAACATGAAAAAATAAGATATAAAGCAAACAGAAGTCCGTTTCTTTGACTGATACTGCATTGCTTTTAAGTTTTGAATAAATTTTTTCTACATCCTTCTTTGACGTCACTCCTATTAATCCATGAAGGAAGGAGACTTTTTAAAGCTTCGTCTAGAGGCAAGGCAAGGCAAGGCAAGTTTATTTGTATAGCAC
This sequence comes from Pundamilia nyererei, assembly GCF_000239375.1. Lineage (NCBI taxonomy): Eukaryota > Metazoa > Chordata > Actinopteri > Cichliformes > Cichlidae > Pundamilia > Pundamilia nyererei. The sequence continues at coordinate 556,723 of NW_005187528.1, forward strand.
AATTCAACAACAAGGTGATTCAAAGTGCTTTACAGAGACATTAGAAACAAGAACAAATAAAAAGCATGATTTAAAATAGAGGCGATAATCTGCTGAAAAGCAACTAGTTCACCTGAAGCTTAAGCAAACAGATTGGGGTATTCATTTGCATCCACATCAGCAAGCAGCATGGGCATTAAAGGTGACCCCGACAGACATACACAAGTTCACACGGACACACAGATTTCCCTCACCATAGGTGGTGATGACAGTGGCATGGCTTCCTGCGGGGCGCGGACAACCATTTCTTTCCCACACACTCGTAATGATGGTGAAATCTCTAGACAACAGTATTGAGCCCTTATTACAGCATCACCCTCTATTTTTAACAGCTAACAGTTTATGTGGTGTAGCTTATTATTAAGCTTGTCCATGATAGGTTGCTGTATGCGTTCAGTCTAAAGTGCCTAAAACGTGTGCAACCTGCTCTCACCTGTGATATCAGCAGCTGTCATGGGGCTTTATCACCTTTGTTATAATTTTCCAAACATTTGATAGTTGTACCAGTCTTTGTCCCGTAATGTGATGCAAGACACTCCTGATAGACATCTGCTGTCTTTAACGTGAGCCTTTATACAACCTGTATGGTATAGCAATGACATGTAATAAGATGAGAGTATGCCTCCTTCAAAAGTGGCCTACGTCATCGATACAGTCTAGTAGACAGCACTCCGACAACAAAGAAAGGGACCTTCGAAATGCCGCCTGCCATCCAGTGTAGCCGGTGCAGGCTGTGGTGGTCTGTTGCCATCTCCTGGCAGCATCCAGATCTGCACTTCGAGACGGATGATGTCATGGTTTTAGAAGCACTATTGTCCTCCGGTTCGGTTCATGGTCAGAGTCTGGAGTTTTCTGTGCATGCTCAGTAGTTGGCAAGATTGCCGTATTGCGCCACACACTGCTTTGTCCTCACCTGTGGACGTGTGTGCTGAGTTGTGTTTGTGGTGAGTACAACTTGACAGACTTGCACCTTTGAGGTAACGAAAGCAGTTCATGAAGTGTGCCTGCAGTTATACTCATTGTAATGTTGTGAGGATATTTTAAAAAAAAAAAATGCCCAGCATGAACAGCTCTGCAGTTGTCATTCTCTCTTAAGACACATTTGATCAAGGAAGCAAAGTACCTCATGCTCACTGTCTAGACTTAAACAAAAGAATCTTGGGTATGCATATTAAAAATATCAACTAAAAACAAAAAGGTCTGCCCCAGTGACCGAGTAGTGAACAATCTAACAATAAAAAATAACCCAAGAATAATGTTGAAAAATATTGTTGCAAATCTCTGCTTTTCTTGCATAAATTAACTGGTTTCATCAGTTACTCAGAGGTCCTGCATTACATCACCAGAAAACTATTCTCAGCTCTGCGAACAGGCATTATTGATGTCATTAATGCTTCCACGCCATTTCTGCTTTTACAAGTTGAGCTATGACATAACTCAAATACACTATACTTAAAGAAAAACTGATTTTTTTTAAAATGAATAACTAAGGTGCATAGGTCACGTTTTATAGTGTCACCCAGTTTAGGTTTTTCCTTGCCTGAAAATAATCACTGGAGTATGTTTATTATATTTATATTTTAATTGTATATGTTGGTAAATTAAGCACTCAAAGAGATTTTTACTACAAGCATTACCCCCTCAGTCACACACATCCATGCAATGTGTCATATATCGCTTCAACTCTCACACTGATGGATGCATCGGGCACCTGATACGCTGTTTGGAGTATCAGTCGAGCATTTTACCCAAGGACACTTGCTGATATGTGGGTTGGATTGAACCCATCACTCTTCTGATTAGTAGTTGACCCTATCTACCTCCTCAGCCACGGCCATCCCACATTGCCCTCTATTATTTTCTAAAGCACTGAACATTCAAAGTTGTATTTGTTTTTGTTTTTTTGTTGTTTTTTTTAAAGTGCAGTGTTGAAGATGCTTTATATCTGTTTCAGGCTTACAAAAAAGTTTTTAATATTTAAACTGGAGGGAAAATCAAAACCTAATGATCATCAAGAACAGACAAATGTATCTTAGAAATGAGTAAACTACATTTAACTTTGAATATTTCTTGTTCCCATGTCACCTGCAGATTGAAGAGGAGCTGGTTTCCCTTCAGAAGGAGCGAACCGACCGCATCAAACACCTGCTGGAACGCCAGGAGCGGGAGATCGACACTTTTGACATGGAAAGCATGCGTCTGGGCTTCAACAACCTGGGCACCTTGGACTTTCCCAAGGACGACTACAGATGAGGGGCCGTTGTTTCTGCCGCCGCCATCTTCATGTAGTCCCCCTGGGGCAACCGTCTGCCTCAGAACACCCCACCTCTCCTTTGACCTGACCTGACAGTGCAGGTGTTCACAGCTGCTGATGCCCTTCCTCAAACACACTTTAAAAAATGAAAAGAGAAAAAAAAGAAAGAAAGAAACTGCTTCGAGATCAGCTCTGGTGTGTTCTCTGGGCCAGTCAGTCAGGGTCGATGGCAGGTTTGAGTGTCCCCCCACCCTTCCCTGACAAACCAACCTATACTCCCTCCCCCTCCTTGCCTCTGTGGTGTCACAAGATGACAAAAAAATATGCTGGATAACTTCCTGTGGTTGTCATGTTTTTGTAAGAATAACATAGTCACAGTGTTTCTTGTTTCTTGTGCAATGATGACACTTTTGGTGTGACTAAAAGTGGAAATTGAGAAAAAGGAGGGAGACAAAATTGAAGGTCGTAGGATGAGCAAAAATCGCTTCAAAACCATGCTTTTTCAGAGGCGATAAATATATTTGTTACTTTGTTTTTTGGTCTCGAGCAGTGCAAAAAAAAAATCAAAGCGAAAAATCAAACCGATCCTTCCGCAGCTGTTCGTCTGGGCTGCTTCTTTGGTATTTATTCACGCAGACATTTTTAGGACCAATTTAAATAATTTGATACTTTGACGGAAAACTCACAATGTGCATACAGGTACACTTATAGTATATGTGATTCCTTCATGTGATTAATGCAGGGTGGGTGAATCATGGTACTCAACATGTGTATTGTACTGATTTCTCTGCACTGGCAGCCAATGTGAAATATAATACACGTGAGATGTGAACTCCCAGCTAGCACAAAGGGCTTCATGGGGAGGGCAGGGGGACTTGTACTTTGTGTATAGAAGGATTTATGGAGAGCTTTTACTTATTTTCGTATTGTATTTTAACTGTCACTTAAATCAGAAAAATAATTTTTAAAAGCGCTTTTTCCCCCCCTCCCCCTCTCTTCAGATAGTATTCCAAATCCAGGTATCTATCAATGGATTTTTCAGTTCATTTCCCCCCCCACTTCTTGCTTTACACAACTCTAGAGCTGTGTAGTTTCTTATAAACCAGACCAGTATGATGCTTTATTATTGCATGCACTTTAATTTTTTTTTCCAGGTTAAAATAAAGGCATGAATCTGTCAGAGCTTTTAATTATATTTGTAAATAAAGTGCTCATCACACAAACTGAAAAGGTGTTTTACATGTCTAAGGTATGGTCTGGAAATTTACTGTGAAAAAGCATGGAAAAAAGATTAGATGTGGAAAAAACTCAGTTTAATCATATTGTTTAATTTTGCAACCACCTGGACGTTTGGCGTTTTACCTGAGAAGTGCACTGAAGATTTGAACTCAAATCTCAGGCCTTAAAAAACCAAGTTGGGCTGAATTAAACCAACCATGTCTACAACTTTAATATTCTACCTTAAGCTTCATCTGCATGGTCCAGCGGGAACTACTACTGTAGTTGTTTACATGGA
>NW_005187528.1:561256-589478 GCF_000239375.1 Pundamilia nyererei
TTTTATTTTCCAGACAGCTGCTCGTACAGTTTAGGGACATAGTCATCCCACTCAGCCTGGTAGCAAGTTCCTGCCACTGGTGCTCCCAGGCTGTATTTCTCCCTGAAGCTCTGGATCTTGAATTTGCCGCGGTTGTCTCCGCAGCGGTTGGTGAGGTCAGGCTCGCTGCAGGACAGGGTGCCTGACTGCTCATACACCAGCCACACATACCTATGGAGACCTGAGTCGGACAAGCACACAGGATTTTAAACATTGAATTACACACTAAGAAAGAAAAAATTAGTTTATTTTAAACTCCAAAGAGCGTGAGCAGCAGATACCATGAAAAGAAAATTGCATGTCTAAACCTTTTCCCCACATTTCACACAAGAGAACATTAACTTTGTGCCCTCTCCTGCCTGGCAGCTTTTACCAGTAAGAATTGTGATCTGTATGCAAAATTGTGCCAAACACATTTTGCTTATACAAGACGAGCTCTACAAATTACCTATAGACTCCACTTGTTCATGTGTTCCGTTTACTTATTTAATAATTTCCATTTGTGTCATTTCTGTTATCACAGTGCATGTGCATCAGGGCATCATTGGTGTTTTGAAATCTAATTTCACACATGCACCACAGCAATGAGCCTTCTGCTAAAATTTAAGAGCGAGTCAGATTGAATATTAATGGACGTTTGTGGCAGTTGCCACCTGGGAAACTTTGATTCTCCCAGCACTGTCCAAAGGTTCATCAGAGTAAAACTTCATTCATTCATTCATTCTTACCTGTGCCATTAGGAGGACCAGAGCCCACATAGTCAGACTTGACGCAGCCAGAGGACACATCGTTTCCTTTCATGTTGACTACCAGAAAGTGGTGCCACTCCCTTTAGTGAAAGAAAAGATAATCAGTTTGATATTGAAAATCTGAACTGTACAGAAACTGTTCGAGCTGTCATTACCCTCGTGCAAAAAAAAATGTAGCTATGAAACTGTGTTTTTGAACATGATCAAGAGTCAAATGTAAGCGGCACAAATGAAAAGCCTAGGCCCACTTCAGTGGCCTCCCAGTAGGTCCTGTCTGTGCTCCATTAACATGCTCCTTTCACCTGAATTTGGGGTTCTTCCTGCTGGGAGCGTCAGGGTCGGTCAAGGCCAAAGTGTACAGTTTACTGGAGTCACATCCTTCCCATTCGATGCAGGTGGGTCGATTCTGCACCTGCAGCAACACGCGGACAAAAGTGCGTCAACTTTCACTTTTATGCCGGAGTTTGAGGCCGTTTGGGGGCGCTAAAAGCCATCGACTAAGGGCATACTACCAGGGAGCATTATGTAACCCAATTAATTTGTGGTAGACGGTTACAATACTTACTAATCTTACCAATCCCATGTAATCATTTATAATGCACTGTTAGTTTAGAGAAATGCAGTACAGTACTTTAAACAGCATTTAAACGCATCACCAAGAAGCGACGCTAGTAGCTACACTTGCTAACAGACAGTGGTTAGCTGACAAACCTGTGTTGGAGTAAGCACTTTTCCCAGCTCATCTATTTCCACAGATCCGTATTTTATAGTCAGGGGCTTTGCAGGCTTTTCCTCGACCTCCTGCAGAGCAAGAGACCCGGTCCACTGGCTCAAATCTACAGGCATTTTGAGGCGTTTGCTTTGCAGACGATTCAAACTGAAACGCTACTTGCAGATGTACGAGAACTGCCAACGGTGCTGCATTCATGGACCAGCAGAAGATGTGCGACATGGAACGACTCCGCGTGTTTAAGAGTTAGAATAAAAACAAACAAACACTTAAACAGTTCAAAAAGAAAAATATTCCGTTTTTAAAAATTTGAAATAACCCTTAACAAACACAAATTTCAAAAACTATAATTACTATAATTACTGTACTCTTTTGTCAATCATCCTTTTCTATTAGCTCCTGGTATTGGTACTTTAATATTATGAAAAATGTTGCCCATTTGCACATAGGCCTACTATTGATAAAGATATGGTGCTCAATGCCGGCATTTCTCCAGCATATGGCCCTTATTTGAGGCGTGAATTAACATATTATTATTATTTTCTATATTTGGCTCTTCATGATGAATCATGGTTTTCTCAGTAATCCGATTCCAATTTGAAGGGCACAAACAAAAACCTACAGGAAACGCCGCCAGAGGGCGCAGTCCCCGTTACTCTTTTGTGGATTGTGATTTGCTAAAGTTTCCGTCAATCACATCACCCGTCCTGAGCTCCTCCCTTCTCCACCTTACGTGCTCCATTAACAAACTTAATGTTTCCAGACTTTTCCATCTTTAAAACGTTGACATTATACACTGTTTTAAACAATGGGCGTTAACGTTTTCTCAAGACACTTGAGCAAAAGAAAGAAATTATTATTATTATTATTATTATTATTATTATTATTATTATTATTATTATTAAAGTTATGGGTAGTGGTAGGAGGGTATGTTTTGTTTTTGGTATGTTGTTGTTGTTGTTGTTGTTGTTGTTGTGTGGGGGGGTTTTGGTTTTTTTTGTCTTATCAGGAATAAGCACATCCTACAGTCAGCCCTCCTTAAAATTTTAGCAGCCTGCAGAAAATGACAAAAAAAACAGAGCATGCATTGACTTTAACCACAGTCTGACAGTCCAGTCCTAGTATTTGTAAAGGGTAGGAAAGTGCATTTCAGATTAAATGAGTTTAATAAATGAAAAGAAAAAAATGAAAATGAAACACACTGAAACAATGAGTAAGCATATGTTAAATGCTTAGCCTTCTGACTCCAGACAATTTTAAATTAGGTTAGAGTATGGTTGTAGCTTAGGCTGTGTTGATTTGTGAGGTGTAAGACTCCCGTGAAAGCTCTCTCTCCCTTTCTTCACAGGCAATACTCCTATTCCTGCAGGCCAAACTTTTTTTAGTATCCTTATGCAAGCTCATGATTGTAATTAGGTTGTTATTTTAGTCTGTGTGACATTACAGCTGCACCAGATAGTAGTCCTACTGAGAACCACAATCTGCCTAGAATAAAAAATCTGGGACTGTAATCACATAAAGTAGTTACAATATACAATAAGGCTGTGTAGTGTTTTCACAAATCCAACAAATTTTGCTTATCCATAAAGTCATTAGGAGAATGAACTCTGCCCTATATTATTAATATTATTAATATTGGAAAAAGGCACAACATTGGCAGCTCGCCCCCTTCAGATGATTCATGCAGAGAGAAGCATACTTTGTTGTGTATTTGTGGAGTTTGAGGCATCATTTTGGTTGCTCGTGGAGTTACTTGGGGAACTGAATGGAAATGAAACCAAAGGCCATCATAAATGCAAAGGCTTGGCTTATAAAAAACATTTCATGAAAACAGATGTATTTTTAAAATAGTAATTACCTAATAAGATTATAAAAACAACTGAAAACTGAATTTTTAAGAGAAAGAAGTAGAAATAGATACATTGTTTCCTAAAAATACAGAATTGTAACCAAATAAACGGTTGACAACTGATATCTATGATATCTATCAGTGATATCTATGTTTTTAGTATTATCTTAGCCCTATTTATAATGTCCGTTTGTTACAATAACAGCCTGACATCCATCTTTTCTGACTACAATCTCTTTTACTACCTTTAAAAAAAGGCAAGAAAATGAGCTAATTTATTACCTGCGATAAGAAAAAAGAAAAGTAAAACAAATGGCTGTGGTGTTACTGCACCTTTAAGAAGGTGAGGTCAGGGTGTGGTTTCTGTCCTGGTAAAGTTTCCGGCTTGGCATGCTCATGTAAACAGAGCACCTCTACCAATTCTTGGTGAAGCCTAAGAGAAGGACAGAAGTCGGATCATGTCAGACCGCTGCCATCTGCCGACACTGGGTTCCGTGTGCTGTGGTGTGTAATGGGCAGACCGGTGCCCGGTGTGTTGCTGCGTATCACCGAGGTGCTCCCGCAGGTGGACTAGTCAGACAGGTTTGACCTAGAAGTCGCAACTGTTCACTCATTTCTGAAGGCAATGTAGGAAAGTTATCATGAAGGTAGTAGCAACGTTAGCGCTTCTGCAGTTGTATATTTCTGCAACAGGTGAGTTCGGATCGACTCGGAAAACACAGGTGAGTGTAAAAACCCCGCTTCAATCTTTTTTTTCTTTTCCTTTCAGCTGATCTCGTTACAGCGGAAGTTTCGGGTAATGTCTCAAGCGAAACGGCCCTGTCAGCTTCACCGGGTGACATCGTTGTACTTCCGTGTTACTCAGCAGGTAAAGTAACACCCGTGGTAACGACATGGACCAAAAATGGACGGGAAATCGTTACAGGCGGAGATCCCACTCGGCGCCTCATCGTGAACCCTGATGGGAGTTTGAACATCAGCGCGACGATGCTTGGAGATGAGGGGATTTACCTGTGCAACTCCACACTATCTGACAACCGCTCATTCCTGGCACGTGTGCTGCTTCAAGTAACAAGTAAGTGTATGCGCACATTTTGAACAATGAGCTCTTCACGGTGAGGTAATGTAGGTGTTGCTTGCCTGAATTCTTGGAACATTTCTAGCAAATGCAAACTGGTTCATCTACATAACATGTGGGCCAGTTCTCGACAGCGGCTGACTTTTGTAGATGGGTCTAAATGTGCTATGTGGAGTTTGCCAGGCCTTCACTTTGCTGCATGCTTCTCTCAGAATATTCTAGCTTCCTTCCACAGTCCAAAGACATACATACTGTTTACTTAGTGTGTCTAAATTAGCCATAGGTGTGAATGTAAGTGAACATGAATGTAAGTGTGTCTTCATGTGTTTGCCCTGTCATGTACTGCTGACGTGTCAGGGGTGTACCTGGCCTTATGGACAGTGACAAATGAGACTGTTTCCCACGGCCCTGTGACCCTGAATTTGAGGTTAAGAAGATGGATGGGTCTATTTGTAAAGCGCTTATAGCTACACTTTGAGAAGGCGGCTATGGTCATCGTTCTTTGATCTTTAAGGTCTTTATCAGCTAACCACTCAGTGGAGTACTGCAATACCTGATCAGTCTTCTTAATAATAATAATAATAATAATAATAATGGATTGGATTTATATAGCGCTTTTCAAGGCACCCAAAGCGCTTTACAATGCCACTATTCATTCACTCTCGCATTCACACACTGGTGGAGGCAGCTACAGTTGTAGCCACAGCTGCCCTGGGGCAGACTGACAGAAGCGAGGCTGCCATATTGCGCCATCGGCCCCTCTGGCCAACACCAGTAGGCGGTAGGGTAAAGTGTCTTGCCCAAGGACACAACGACCAGGACAGAGAGCCCGAGGATCGAACCGGCGACCTTCCGGTTACAGATACGCTTCCCAACCCCCCTGAGCCATGGTCGCCCACGACATTCTTGAAAAATGCAGACTTTTTCCTCTATCGCTGCTTGAAGAAAGATTCTGAAAACTTTCAGTAGGCGTGGGTGCTCATTTCAAGTCCATTTTCATCCAAAAAAAAAAAAAAAGATCCAACTAGCTCACCTTTAAAACATCAGCCCACACCAGTACCCTACCTGCAGGTTCCTGGTGCCTGATTCAAAGTGGAGCTGTTACTGGTCCAGCTGTGGCTCGCTCATCTAGTCCATCAAGAGTCACACACCATCTCATTGGTCCACAAAAAGCTCAAAAATCTGTCTTGAGATATTTCTTGGTCCTGAATACACTGAATACCTTGTACTTCTGGGTATATGTAGGTTGCAGTCAGAGATGGGCAGTTACAAGTAATGCGTTACTATAATCTGATTACATTTTTGAGTAACGAGTAAAGTAAGGGATTACTATTACAAAAAAGGTAATTAGATTACTGTTACTTTCCCGTAAGCACGCTGCGTTACTCCGTTACTAAAACCGTGATTTTCTTTTTTTTTTTTTTTTTGCGAGAGTGTCTCTCATGACCAGTGTTGGTCAAGTTACTTGAAAAAAAGCAATCAGTAACTAATTACTGATTACTTCCCCAAAAAGTATTTTCAAAAGTAATTAGTTACTTAGTTACTTTTTAAAAAAATGATTTACAACCTGAGTAGGTAATAAAGCGATAGATCTTTCAGCCCAATTCTATTTTTTCTGCATAATCCATCATATAAAATGTAATCAAATGGAAAAAGTCTCTTTTTGAAACTAGTTTTATTAGCTTTAATCTTTTAACTTCACGCATGAGGCAAATATTAAATTATATGCAACATTCTCTGACTGGAAGAAATTTGTTTAACATTCAAACCTATTTTCTGCATATTCCAGCATATAAAATAAAATAGTTTTTTTTGTGTTTACACTCACCTTTCAAATAGATCCACGTAAAACACAGAAGTTAAAAGATTAAAACTAATAAAAGTTTTAAAAAGATACTTTTTCATTTGATTACATTTTATATGATGGATTATGCAGAAAAAGTAGAATTGGGCTGAAAGATCTATCGCTTTATTACCTATTTAGGGGATAAATCATGTTTTAAAAAGTAAGTAACTAATTACTTCTGAAAATAAGTAATCAGTAAAGTAACAGGATTACTTTTTCGGGAAGTAATCAGTAATTAGTTACTGATTACTTTTTTCAAGTAACTTGACCAACACTGGTTGCTGTTATGGACAGCAGTGGTGGATGATTGGTTTCTGGCAGGTCAGCGTTTGTTTCGCAGTTAATTAGCAATTAGTTTTTCTCAGGTTTCTTTTGACACTGTTGGCTATTGGCAACAAAACATTTGATGGTTCTGTGATCACGCGTCGATATATTAGAAATTTCAAGAGTGCGACATCATTCAGAAAAGAGAGTAACAGCTGAAGTGTTAAGTAGTAATGGGAGCCAGTTAACATCTGTGCTCTGAAGCTTACTAGATAGAATCATGGTTGGACATCAGGCTACTTGATTATGGAAGAGAATCGTCATCATGCTGAGTTTGGCAAATGTAGTTTATTTAATATGATTACTTGTTGAGTTGTTTGGTTTTCCATATCTGTCTGAGAAAACACTCCTTTCACAGCCTTATGAGGAGTAAGTTTGGACTTTAAGGAATGGGTGTGTACAAATGTTAAAGACAAAGGGTGTGGTGGAGGTGTAACACAAAGTACAAGAGATTCTCTGTGAAACAGACTGTAACAGTCATTGTTTTATCTTGATTTTCTGGTTTTCATAATTGATTGCAAACCTAAAATCTCTAGGCTAAAATTGAAAATAAGGGTAGGTTTTCTTTCTAATACCAAATGAAACCACTGCAGGACAAGTTTGCTAAAGAGAACCTTGACACTCCACTCTTCTGCCGGGAAAATGTTTTGTGAACAAAGTGAAGCTCAATTATTCAGAAATAACATCCACTTTGTGTGTCTTGGCCACCAGCATGAAAACATCATCCAAAAGGTGAAGTGTGATTGGTTGTTGTTTTTGCTGCTTCTCTCCTGAATAGTTTTGGCGGGCAAAATGTGTTTATCAAGGAATCTTGCAGGATAATTTCAAGGTGTCTGCACCTTTCTACAGCGGGACATTAAACTGAAACATCAAAGTAAATGTGCTGCAGAATGGCTCGGATCAAAATCTGAAATTAGCTTGAGTATTTTTGTTTTATATGCCAAAGACAACCTCAGAACACACTGTATAATAAGACAGACAGATCCACTGAATGTGTTTTTCCTGCTTTTATTGGTTCATAATGACACTTGTTATATTTTTCTCTACAAACATATCTTTAAAGTTGCTTACAGTATTTACTGATCTCATAAATTTAGAAGTTACTCTGAGTGAGGTTATACTAAGTTTTAATGCACTGTATGCATTTCTCTCAGGTGGACCAGAAAATGTGTCTACATCCATCAGTCCTGCCACTGCACTGTCCAATGGGACCCTTTACACAGATCGGGGTTCATCCGTTACTTTAAGGTGCTCCGGCTCCTCCTACCCGTCTCAGCACCTGACCTGGGCCTTCAGCGGTGACTCGTCAAGCAACGACTCGCTGGTTTCAGGCTCTGGATCGTCCCTGGAATTCACCATACAAAACATTCAGCCCAGCGCTCAAGGAGTTTACAGCTGCAGGGCCCACAACCCTGTTTCAAATGTGACAGTAATCAGTCGCAAGGAGCTGCTAGTGTACTGTAAGTATCACAAACAGGATAATCTGCTGTGACTGTAAGCTTGACAGTGTAAAGTGGGATTTTATGTATGTTTATGTATGTTTGAATCAAAGACTGAGCTTTGGTTTAATGGCAAAGACTGCAGCAGGGCTGAATACTGTAGAACTTTAAGTTTGTTGACATGCAGGCCTGAGTTTTAGTGCTGATATTAATGTGATAATTTTCATATAAACACACCCACTGTTTATGCATTCTGCCCTTTCATTTAAAAAACACATCCTTCACTTTAGCATGCCTACCTATAAAGTGGTGTCATTATTTAGCAGAGGAAACAAAAGGAAAATCTTGAAGATTGCATGTGACAATTTAGCCAGAGAGTGGAGCTGAAACACTCCTGGGTGCTGTAAGCTTCACCAAAACCTGTTTTTTTTTATTTTTTTTTATTATTTTTTATTTATACATTAATGGGTTATATTGCTTAAAAGCAGAAAACATTTCATATTTTACATTTTTAATATGTGTTTTAGATACATTTTTGTTTATAATTCACTCAGTGGGAATAAAAAAAAAACCTAAATGGCTCTTCAAGTACAACTTGAGGTCAAATCCACAAAAAGAAACTTAGCACAGTGTTTTAGGTTTATAATGAATGTTAGTCAGTAAGCTACAAAACTGTAGACATGTTGAAATGTTTGCACGGAGACATTCCTGGACAGAAAAGCTGAATAAAATATTTAGTTATTCACAGTTTTATTAGTAAAACTGCTAGCTAAGCATAAAAGATAATCCAGTCCAGTTCAGAGTGGCGTGGGGACTACTTTTTCCCTCTTAACCTCTTGCTGTACTACAAGACAGAATATGATAGAGGGCAAGCAAGGCTGTGGCGAGAACAAAAAATGCATACTGAGAGATGTTTTGATGGGCTGAAAAAAAGCTGAGTCAGTACCCACCAGCAGCTGAGATGAGGGAAAATGAATGCCAGGAAAGGTCAAAACATGCTGCCCAGGCCTCACTGAAAATATTACACTCAAACACTGTGAATGTCATGATTAATCGTGGCGTAACTGTGGAATGATTTTATCTATGTGGCTTCTGTTACGAGGAAAAAAAATACTATATTATGTGCAGGGTAAGGAGGCTGTGGCGGTTTATTGAGTCACTGCGATAACAATACATTGAATTGACTTCCTGAAATGTTTGCACGCAGCTTGTTCCCTGTTTTCGCTGACTTCCTGTAGCTCGCTTTTCAACACGGAAAAATCAAATCCATTTTTACTGAATGTTTGGAAATAATAGGCTTGTTTTATATGTCAGGTAACACTTTGTTTTACAGTTCCAGTGTTTTCTTAAAATTTGTTTGAGCACAATTGTTATGTAAATGTGTTGACAGCACAGACAGAGGTTAACTAATATACATCCATTTAAGCAAATTATTTCAGTCTTTTCTCAACAGTATGCAAATGTTTACAGGTTTCGATGCCGTGTTTGAAAGAAGAAATTTTCATTAATGAAATCATAATAAATGATTACTTACTCTGCTTTATATCAAGGTTACACAGGATAACTAAACTCAAACAGCTTTCTCTCTTCTTCCTACTTATAATTAATACTGAATGAAACAACTGAAGTTTCAGTTCAATTCATTATATAGTGTCAAATAACAACAAAAGTTGCCTCAAGGTGCTTTATATTGTAAGGTAATGTCCCTACAAAAATACAGAGACACCCCCAACAATCATGTGACCACCTATGAGCAAGCACTTTGGTCACAGTGGGAAGGAAAAACTCCCTTGTGACAGGAAGAAACCTCCAGCAGAAGCAGGCTCAGGGAGGACCGGCCACTCAGATGCTTTAAGTTTCACCAGAACATTTAGTAATTAGTGGAAAATATGGCATCAGAGATGGGTTTCTTCTTTATTCAGCTGCTCCCTTTAGGCATCTACTTCCAATCTTATCCCATCTCTATCATTCTCCTCTGTCACACCAACCCTCTGCATGTCCTCCTTCACTACTTGCAAGAATCTCCTCTGTTTTCTTCCTCTTATCCTCCTGTCTGGCAACTCCATCTTAAACATCCTTTATCCAGTATATCTGTTCTCATTCTTTGGCAGATATCTAAACTGTCTCAGCCTTGCCTCTCTAATGCTGTCTCCAAACTGCTCAACCTGGGCTGTCTGATGTACTCCTTTCTAATCCTGTTCCTCCTGGTCACTCTCAACAACTCTGCCAACTCCAGCTCGACGTCCAGTCTTTTTGTTAGAGCCACTATCTCCAATACCATACATCTCATCGGGTCTTACTATTATCTTGTAAATCTTCCCTTTCACTCCTTCTATCAGATTCCCCCCCTCCCGACACTCGTTTTTACCCACTCCACCCTGCCTACTCTCTCTATTCCCTATCTCGCACACTGTCTGTTGTTTCGGTTGACCCTAGATCAACCCCAGACATAAGAGTGAAGTATCAAAAGTGAAATTGTTATTCTAAGAAAAGTTAAGCTCTCTTAGTACAAAATCATGGATAGATTGAATGTGCAATGGCACTCTAAACACTTTACAGAATTCATAACAGGATCAGACAGACCAAAAGTGAGCCCATGATCGAATGATCGATACATAAAAATGTGTTAACTGAATGATAGAAGTGCAGAACCTGATAGCTTGTAGTCTCTAAAGCAGCTTTTCAGATCAGATACAAGCTAACACTGTGCTAACACCTCAAAGCTTTTCAAAAACGATTTGAAGATCAAAGAACACTAACTGGCATAGACGTACCACGCAGTGACCTGTGATTAACCCTTTATGGGGGATCTTGAGGCCTGATTAAGCCAAGCATTCCTGGCATAACATTCCCGACATCTTTGAATGTCTTTGGACTTTGATAATGTGGGTTAACACATTCCACAAGTTGGAAGCAACTTGTGGTGCTCATGAAGCTCAAGTGCAGCTTTTGTTAAGGAAAACAAGGCAAACCCAATGCGAGGGAATTCTTAAGCGATGAATGTAATATTGTTATATGTAACAAAATATTTTTAGTAAATAAAACATTAAAAAACACTTAAAGGTCTAACAGAAAAATCTCAATTAAAATTTGCTCTTAATTTGAGTTTTGCTTTAAGCAGCTTGAGGTGACTGTTATTGTGATTTGGCTCCACATAAATAAAATGGAACTGAAATGATCTGAATATCCTTTCCTGAACATACAGGAGTGCATTCCTACTGCTCATTACTGATGCTTTTATTTTTATTTCTTTTTCTCCTAATTAGATGTCTCAGACAGACACCCTGAGTGTAAATGGACACTGACACAGAACATCTCTCTAGTCCAGTTCACCTGCACTTGGTTAGAAGTTTATCCCACCCCAAACCTACGTTGGAACATGGGACCATTCCAGGTGGCGGACAGCCTCAATGTTACGATGAGCCGCTCCACGCTGTCAGACGGGCAGACCGTGAACTGCACAGCCCAGCCCCAGCACCTCGGCCCAGAAAAAGAGAAGTCGTGTTCGTTTACCCTCGGTAAGCTTGTTGTAGGGAAATGAGCCTCTTAACGATCCTGAGATGTACAAATGCTGAATCTTTAATGTACTTTTGACTTAAGAAGCCACAGTGACACTCGCTGCTGTCAATCACTGTTTGTAGTTCTGACATCACATTTATGTCATGGTTGAGCTTCTGTGCAGGTAGTATATTTGATTACTCAGAATCACAATAGTTTATTATTCTCAGCGAGGAAGTTACTTTGTGACAATAAAAAAAAGGCCACTCAGAGAGCGCAAAAAGTGTGACCTTGACTCAATTTACACCAAAATCAAATCAGCTCAAGCTGTTACTGGTATCTACTATCAACAAAATTTCAACATGATAGCTTGAAAACTGTGGACACTATAATGCTAACAAACAAACAAACAAATAGAATCAATTACATACTCTCTCCCTTTGGACGAAGAACAAACTATGAAAAAGAATAGTGCATGAAGTACAAATAAAAATAAATAAACACTGTAGTATTTAAAAAATATACACTCAAAGCAAAATAAAAGTTAAACAATATCACGTGCAACATTTACTACATGATGACAAGTGAAAATAATTCGGGCATCGGTCTGTAATCACTGATTAGTCATAGGATTCGTCCATAACTTGAACACCATCCTCCTTTCTCACACTGACTCCACAGAGTGAAGCGCCACACCCACAACGTCACCAGCCTTCCAGATCAGTGCGAGTCTGTTGGTGTACACCACCCTCTGCTGCCCCAGCACACCAGTGGATGGCACTGGCCACCACAGACTCCTCAAATTAAAAACAAAAAACAAATTGGTGCAGGTCTACACCCAGATTATTTTGTCTCAAGTTTTTTAAAATTGTAAAATGCAAAGTGCATTGTGGGTATTTTGTCAGATGATCTTTCAATTTAAAAGTCCAATTAAATCTGATGAAACAGCTATATGGTACAGCCCTATAAAATTACATGGTTCTTAACAGGAACATTACCTATAGTTGAATAATATTTTCAAAATAAGAGTGTGTGAAAAAAGTCTTAGAAGATATCACACACAATGTCACTTTTGTCTAACATACAGTTTTTCCTTCAGGGACAGAGTTTCTGTAAAAACGTCACAGTAAACTGAAACCATCCGCATGATCAGATATCATGTGACGTATGTGAGGAAAAATATGTGCTGCAGGAGTAGGAACTATGTGAGCAATGCTTATTTGACTTAGAGAATGATGGCGCCCTCCCTTGAAGCCAACAGGTCAAAAATTTCTGGTCACAATGTGAGAGAGTCACAACCCAGGAAAACTAATTATGTTTAGCATTACTCCAGAAATATGGCTAACATTGTCATACTCGTCATAAATGTAAAAGTAACTTGATTGGGACTAATCCTAATTATTGGGTATTGTTTTTAATATTCATATGAAGTACCATAATATTTATTCGATTAAGCTTTCCAGCCCTGACAAGAATAACACTTAGCCGTGTGCTCATGAGAACACAACACAGGGCATGTGGGCAGTTAGTGAGTCACCCAGTTGTGTAAAGGTTATCATCACATGCCTTATTCAAACAATGAGTTGATGCAACAGGATGTGAGTTGCTGTTCTCTGATCAGCCTTCTTCTGTGAATCAGAAACACTGAACAAAAATGACATTTTGTCAAACAAAATGAGTAAAATTCCAAAATATTCTTATTTATTTACAAATTGCAATTGATATTTACTGAACAAACAAAGCAATAGTCCAACCAGTTTGGAGGTCATGAAAAAGTATGAACAGTGTCAGGTTTAGAGCTGGAGTGATTGGTTGATATATCAAATAGCGGATATTAGTGTTTTTAAAATGTAAAAAAGTAAAATTTAAAAACAAGAAAAGGTGTGGAAAAGTGTCAAAATACTGAAAACACATTTATTTTGAAGTTGGAATTCATCCAAAATACAAACAAACCTTCAGCTTTTGCATGAAAACAACACAGTGATATTATTGCAGTACCAAAACTGTCACCAGAGGGGAAGAAGAAGCTATAAAATTCCACTTCTGAGCTTAGCCATGTAGCAAGCTATTTTGGTGTATTTTTGTCCTCATCAGCCAGCATGACTCATAGAAAGGGACTGTTTGGTCTTAATAACAGACCAAAAAAACCCAAACATATTGTGTTAATTTATCTTTTTTTTTTTTTTTTTTTTTTAAAGCAGCATTTTTGTTTTTACTGAAAACATATGATCAGTATGATCATAAGCTCTTTTGCTCTCTTGGTAAGAGTTGGATAAGAAGACGAGAAGATCAACAGCTTTCATGTCTGTGCAGTGTATGTAAGGTTTCTGCAAGAAGACGGCTTATTTCCAGTGTTTATTTATCGATCTTGGCTCAAACCTCAGTAAACCACAAAATGCTAGTTTTGAAAGTAAGGGTTAATTAGAGAGCTGAAATTGTTTTTAAGTGTGGTCAGGCCTGGTTTTTGGTCTTCATTTTCATTTACAGTGTTAATGTTGTGCTGAAATGTTTCCTGGCCACAACTTGGCGTTTTCTGCTCAGAAATATTTGTCCCCTCTTGATTGTTATTCTTCTTTTTTTTGCATATTTATCACACTTACATGTTTCAGATCAGAAACCCAGGTAAATACAAAGTGCAGCTTTCACTCCTCGGCCTTAAAACTTGGGTGATGTGGACACCCAAGTTTGTGAATGTGATAACTCAAGGATGAAGCTAAAAAGCTATCCAAACTACCTGGCTATTGTGAAAAAGTTGTTAAATCACAAATTAACTTTGATTAACCACATTTTTTTTGGAGGGAAAGCTGAGTTCAATTTCATTACACAACCATTCCTCATTACTGCCAAACCTAAATCACCAAACAGAGCTTGTCTGACATAGATCTTAAAGAGCAACACATCATGTCATGATCCAAAGAAACTCAAGAACAGATGAAAAACAAAGTTATTGAAAGTCTGGAAAGGGTTAAAGGGCTATTTCTAAGGCTTTGGGAGTTCGGTGAACCACAGTTGCAGCTATTAAGTGCAAATGGAGAAAACTTGGAAGAGTGGTGAACCTTTCCCAGGAGTGGCTGGCATACCAAAATTACTCAAAGAACACACTGATGACTCAACGGGAAGTTACAAAATAACACAGAACAACATCTAAAGAACTACAAGCCTTACTCGCCTCACTTAGGTTCAGCAGAGGTGTTCATGATTCAACAATAAGAAAGAGAAAGAAATATTCTGTGGACTGATGAGACAAAAGTTTAACTTCCTGCAAGGTTGTGTCCCATTACATCTTGCATTCATATAAAGGACATCGTACCTGCAGACAAACATATTGATGGTAGTGCGATGGTGCTTCAGTGGCTAGACAACTTGGTGTAATTAATGGAAGCATGAATTCTGCTACCAGAAAATTGTGAAGAAGAATGTCCAGCCTTCGGTCGTACACTGAAGTTCAAGCGTACTCGTGATTATGCAGCAGGAAAATGATCTGAAACACACCAGCAAGTCCATCTCTGAATGCTTCAGTAAAGGCAAAATGAAGGCTTTTAGACTTGAATCAGATTGAGATGCTTTAGCAGGACCTTAAAAAGGCCGTTCGTGCTCGATGTGGCTCAATTAAAACTATTGTGGAAAGGAGAGTGGGCTAGAATTCCTCCACAGCAATGCAATCAGTTACAGTTCTTGCATCCAAGGGTGGTACAAACAGTTAGGTTTGGGGAGCGATTACTTTTTCCACATAGGCCAGGTCGGCTTGGAAATTATTTAACCCAAGTAAAGTGCAGTTGTTATCTTTGTCTAATATCAAAACTTGTTTGATGATCTGAAACATTTAAGTGTGACAAATGTGCAAAAAGTAGGAATTTGGGAGTAGGGCAAATACTTTTCAAGTAAGATTCCTCATATGCTTTATATCCCACATAAATCAAGTTTTGTAAATGTAAATACATTTGACTTTTTTTTTAAAATATCTGACTGAAATGATAAAGTATCTGATTTTTATTTTTATTTTTCCTCCTCTCTCACTCTGTCAGAGCTTCCCTTCCCTGAAGGCGAACCAATGGTCTCTGCTCTGGAGGCAAGCAACGTAACACTCGCATGCACTGAGACCACGTCCAAGCCCCCTGCAATTACCACATGGAGAAAGGGATTGCAACTGGACTACATTGAATCTGGATCAAAATACATCCTGTCTTTGGAAGGCCCGGTCTTCAAGCTGACCATAGTAAACGTCACTAAGGAGGACGAAGGCTTCTATTTCTGCCACAGTGAGAACCCGCTCGGACTACGCGAGCTGGAAGTGGAGCTCACTGTGAAGAGTTGAGTTTTGAATAAGAGGAATATCTTGGCATTAGTAGTTTTACAGAATAGATCATTTGCATGTCTTTGCATTTTTTTCCAATGTCTGCGTGAGATAACGAATAGACATTATGCAGAAGTGTAAACAGCATGCTAGTCACTACAGGTGTTGACTCCGCCTCTGGAATCCAGATAAACCTGCTGCTCCACCCTTTTTTGTACTTCATAAGCTTCTCCTGTTGCCTTTTTTGGTTTCAGCAGCCTCTTCCGCGTACACAGGAGCAGTCATCGGCATATTTATAGCAGCACTGATTATGGGGTCAGCTGTCATCATAGCCAAAATTGTCTACAACAGCAGAGACCGGATTTGCCTGGGTAATTTTTTTTTCTTTTCATAAATAAATTTTGCATCAATAATAGCGTCAGCCTCTGATCAATAACAATCCACATGCTGTATCTGCATTTTAAATTAATAGGAACTGTATTAAACATGAAAATCTACTAATACTGATGCCATTCTTTGTGTTTGTATTTTTGTGTCAATAGGTGGCTTTGGGTGAGTATTTCATATTTGCTTTTGGCATATATACTAAATGCTTACTTTAGTTGCACAGTCCATATAGATTGAGTTAAAGTACTTTATGCACATCTGTGTTGCATTTGAAATGCATTGTTTTTTCCATTTAAAAGCAAGCCAATCATCAAGTAGTACCATTATTTTCTAGGAGTTCTTTTTACCCCTCGCCTGTAAAAGGCAGTTGGGATGTTGTGGTCACACTGCCTGATGGGAAGGTGGGCAGGTCATTTGTACACCCAACTTTATGAATGTGATAACTCGAGAACGACGCGAAATAGGAGTATTGAGTTCATACCATAGGTGTATCTACTAAAAGTTTCAGACAAGTTCCAATCTCAGTGACCTCATTCTCAGGTCAAGGTCAGAGGTCAATCTTGTAATTGTAATAACTCGAGCACGAGGCAATGTAGGATTTTGAAGTTGATACCATAGATGTATCTATTAAAAATCTTACCATTATTTTCTTTTTAAGTTGGATTACAAGGAATCTAAAATTATGAGCATCTGTGCTTTTACAAATATGGAAGGATCTCAGAGAAAGGACAAAAAGTAAATCCTACCATCTATACATCTTCAGCACCCTTAAGAGTAATTCCACCTCTGAGCAGTAGACGATATCTTGATACCATGCTCAGCCTGCACACACTTGCTGCTGCTTTTACAAGCTGCTTTGCAAATAACCTCTACTTGCAGCTGCTCCATTTCATAGAGCTTCTAACTGATTTTTGCTGTCACTGATGTCTGCCCACACATTTTAGCTCGCACAGAGGGGGTCAAACTCCAGTTTTGTGATTGAAAGTGTGCTCCGCTTCTGGCGCCTCAATCTTGTTTAAAAACAAAATGCTTCTTTAAAACTCTTCACCTTACATGGCAGAACTGCGTAAAACAAGTTTTTCAGCTAAATTGTCACAGTTGTTTAGTTGGAGGACTAGCACATATAAAACTTAATTTGCTAAACTGAAGAATTTTAGCTTGTGGTCTTTATGATGATCATTCACATTAAACACATTTCTCCAAAGGACTTTTAGTGGCCAAAAATTCCAAAATGGTGACTTTGGTTTTGGTCAAAGCCATCTCTGGAATGTGGACTGAACAAAACTGTCTAACAAATACTTGGCGAAGATCAGTTTTAAAGATCTGGCTGCACGTGTGCGCCCGTGTCATACTATTCTCACCTCTGCAGGCAAGTGGATGACGACAGTGGAGACGTTCTGAGTCTGGTGGAGTCGGATGACGAACAAGTCTTCCAAGATGCAGTTCCCCGGCTGCCTCCAATAACCAACGGACATCACACAACACTTGTGCAGATACATCGAATCCCATCAAGTAGGACTTCATCACAGCAATTTATAAGTTTTCTAATTTCAGTGTAAAAATATTTTGTAATACAAAAATGTCCCTCTTTTATTCAGGTGATCACGAGGATGCAGAAACTGCTGACACAAGTCCACAGCAGCAGGAGGATACCGTACAGACGGAAGAGCCAGTGCAACTTGTAGAATTTTAGGTATTGGGGATTTTTTTAGAGCAATGTTTAGTTTTAGGTAAATTTACTCCTGAAGAGAATGTGAACAGAATCGGTGGCAGAAACCTTTTTGTCCTTCCTTTCTATTTTTTTTAATTTTTTTTTTAAGATTCTATATTTTTTGTAAATTTATTTTGATTGATTTGTTTATACAGTATGTAAAAATAAATAAATGTAATACAGTAAATGTGTTTGAACAAATATTCTTTGCATGTTTTTATGAGTTTTGTATTTTTAAAGGTGTTCACTATGTACACTATGCAGACCAATATATGTGACCTTTGACTATCTCGGTCTAGAATGCGACTCTGCTGCAGAACTTTTTTTTTTTTTTTTTTTTTTTAAATGCAGCAGAGTCAGTTCGTCACTCATCTGGGATTCATGCTACGTGTGAAACAAACTTGACTCACTCACTTGAAAATATTTACACGAGATCTATGTGAGAGGGAAAACTGAAATTAAAAACTCTAAAGGGTTTGACAAAAAATTTGTTGATTTAAACAAAATTATTCAATATTAGAATTTATTATTAGTGTCCTTTTAATGCAAAAGTAGAATTGAGTCTCTCAAGTCACCTCAGTTTTTATAAGGAAGATTTTACTGGATAATTAATAGTCTAAATAATTCACTGTGTAAAACCATCAAAATCATATAAAAAATGTAGTGCTGTTGTGTTTCTTTTAAAGGAGACAGATGGATCATTTGAATGGCACTTTAAATCCAAACAGTCTGCAGGCTTTAATAATGCATTAGGCTGTTAAAGGGAGATCCAGCCTCACACGTAACAGTCTGGAAATAGGTGCTCTGATATATTAATAATTCATGGTACATATTTAAGATGATGTGTACACAGTACAGAGACCTTTTCACTGCTTTTGAGGCAGCTATAATGTTATTCTACGGCTATGATCACATCAAGTTTGTATATTTTTCTTTTACATTAAAACAAACCTTAATAGTCACACATGGACACCAACTGAAGAAGAATTTACCGGTTAGAAAAACAACAGGAGACAATGCGACATGAAATGAACATGTATATAAAAAAAAAAATGTTATGGATCATCAGGTATTTAAACTGTTTTCATGCACTTGTATAGAAAGTTGTTCTGAATGTTTTTTTTGTTATTGTACAGATATTTGATACATGATTTGCAGGGCAGAACCAAAAGGGGAAATAAAGGATAAAAACATAAGCAAATATTTTGTGAATATTTGTGTACGTCTACAGAAATATTACATTACTGTACTCCTCTATATCAGTGAGAAACATTTTACTCTAGTATAAAATTTGGGTGCAAAATTCTTTCTTTAAAGATTTTTGCACCCAAAGGCAATCACTGTATGCTAAAGAGACTCATTTTCAAAAAGGAATAGATAAAACACAATCTACATGAACAAGAAATAACCCACAAATTGTATTTCTCAATGGCACAAATTAATTCACAAATTTAGAAGTCCCTGTTGTTACTAGATCAATACTCATTCCCTGTAATTCAGTTTGAACAATTTTATGTCCTTAAAAAGTCAAAAATATTCAGTGATCTCAACTAATAATGATAATATTGTTCATCACAGCGAGAAAAAAACAAGCAAGCAAAGTACAGTAGGCCAAGAATAATCATGCATG
Source organism: Pundamilia nyererei (assembly GCF_000239375.1). NCBI lineage: Eukaryota > Metazoa > Chordata > Actinopteri > Cichliformes > Cichlidae > Pundamilia > Pundamilia nyererei. The sequence goes on from NW_005187528.1 coordinate 580,831, forward strand.
ATGCAAGAGAGCAAAGCTTGCAAATGAACTTCACATGAAGGCTCAGTTTTCACAGCTTTTTCACTTTGTAGTTTTGCACATTTTCTGTTGCTCTGGGTGAAATAAAAAAAAAAACAACTAAACATTGTTTATGAATATTTTAGTGAGAAATTTTCATATTAAATGTGAACTTCAACCCAAACAGTTGACCAAAGGTACCAGGGTATTTTCCACTATCATAAGAGGGGCGTGTCAGTGTGTGTGTGTGTGTGTGTGTGTGTGTGTGTGTAAGAGAGAGAGACCCCACTAACAAAAAAAAGTCGCTCCACGTCCCTGAATCACTGACTTTGGGTATAATAAAGCCAACTCTCGTTATAACGAGTGGATACGGTGTAAGGAACAAGCTGGATTGTTGTTTAATCTCATGGGGGGTGTGGTTTAAGGGTTATAATAAGGTTACGTCATGAAAGGAGACGTGATCACGTTGGGCAATGGTACAAATGAGTCAGATAACAGGAACTCACTGAACATTTCGTTTCTTCTTGTCACGTTATCTCTGACAGACAGCACTCTGTCGCCGAGCCTCTGCCCTCTGCGGACGTACAAAGTGTGAACTCCTTTAGTTTAAATGCTGCGGTCAACCGGGGAGGGCACGTTCAGGAAGTCGGTCACAAAGCGAAGAATGTGAAAAGCGAAAGGATGTGCTCCACGGAAAACAACCCAGAGCTGCAGCCGACATGTAAGTGAATATTTGCGACTGTCGTCCGAGCTCGGTGAGTACGTTGTCATCGCAACGATCAGAAACTAGGCAGCGGTTACTTGGAGATGGCCGTAAACCTCCAGAGGCACCGTATACAACCGAGCAGGGGACGCTGGTGGGTTAAGAGTTGCAAGCGCTGTCAGAGGATGAACGTGCCAAACGTTGATTATGTGGTGTCTTTCTATCCTCCTTCAGCGTCCGACCCGGCTCTTCTCCTGGAGCTGAAGACCAGGCGACCTCCGTCCTTGGTGGAGAGAGCTGGACGTGAAACCTGGAGTGTTGACTTCTCTCCGGATGGAGCTTGGTTCGCCTGGTCCATGGGACACGGGATCGTCTGGGTCGTCGCCTGGCCTCTCGACTCCGAGTAGGTTTTACTGTATATTTAATCCGCACGTGATGCATTCAGGTCGCCCTCGAAGATTCTGGTTTCCGTGTCAGGTGGAAGGTGGTGGTGGCAGGTCCTGCACGGGCTTTTCGAATGATTGATTGATTTTTTTTATTTTTTGATTAATTGTGGCACAGAGGCGCCCGCAGGTAACAAGAACACTTGATTCGAAATGAATACAGTGACGGAAATACCGGGGACACTCAAGTGCAGCCCTGTTCCTTCTACAGAGGCTACTACACAAAAAGTGTAAACATCTTTTTATATACAGTAACTGTTATGCAAAGTGACGGAATCTTTACTTAATCCAAAATATATCGGTAAGTCTAATAGTATTAAAAATATATTTTATTTTTACCTAAAGTAAAATGTGTGTAGTTTTATCTGTAGTAATACCGAACAATATGTGTCAGTTACTCTACAAAATCTACAAAATAAATAACTGAAGCGTTAAAACAAGTACTATACTCGCATCAAAAAGACGAATAACATAGGTACATTAAAAGTGTACTCGAGTAAATGTCCAAACTGCTCTTATACAATGACGCTGGGCTTTGTAAGATTAACAGTAGCACGGGTGGGGTGGGGTGGGGATGGTGGTGGACAATCAGATTTAACCCCTTGTTTTCTCTTCTAATACACGCCTGTATTTATGTAAGAAATCAAGCCACCTGGGAAAAAGTATTACTTCATGTTCGGCTAGATCGAGTAAACAGTTAAAATGTAACCTTATGATAATATCCTTTGGCTTCTATAGCCCGTCTCTGTCTTGCACAACTCCACAATAATGATCACAGTCCATTTCTGCACTGGCTTTTGTATTATAAAGATCCAGTGTTTAGTGTTATGTGTGGTTATGAAAGTTAATCAGTATGTGAAAATATCCTCATGCAACTGAGCAGTATTTTGGAAATAAGGCATGACTGCGATAAAAACTCCAGAAAATAAGCATTAAAAGCATCTATTGTTTAAAGTAAGACCAGATATAGATTTTAAAAATAGCTTTAAGTAATGTCATTTATTCCTTTTTTCATTTATTTATTTATTAAAAATTCTAATTTTTCTGTATTTAATATTAAACTTTTGGGTCTTGCTGTTATGCCCTACACCCCCACACCTCTAAATTAGGCCCCTGAAATTATAGTATTTTTCTGTCTAGTGCCCACAAAGAATTTCCCTTCGGCTCAGCAGTGTTCATTAGTGCCAATTTGTTTGAAAAATGCTCAGCACTGCTGCCAATACCACACAAAATAACAAAACAGTACTCTTTATTTTTTTCTTTATATTTTTGTTGCAGTAAAGAATTGTTGCTCCATGAACAATGTGACTTACAACTTTAAATACTCAGTAGATTTTGTTGGTACATTTGATAAAACATATGGAAGGAGGCAGAAGAATGCAAGTGGATGTATTCATTCCAGCTATTATTTTAGATTAACGTGAAAGAAAAAAGCAAAACATGAAGACTCAAATTTCAGCTCTCAGTTTACCGTTTAGTTGTTTAGATCTGCTGTGACCAGCAACACTTGAAAGCTGCATCATTTAATCACCAACTCTAGCTTCACACCGCCTACACTGGAGTTTTTTATGGCATCTGCACTCTTGGTGCTCCTCTCACCCACAGAGAAAGTCAAAATGGAGAGACTGACAGAGGAGACAAAAGCTTCAGTTGTGGTCACCCAGTGTGGGGGCTCGCCTTCGGGCCCAGACCTCCAAAATCAAATGCAACAGCGTGTCCGGCTAAAGCACGATCAGAAGGGAAAAACAGCCTGCTTCTGGCCACGGGCTTGGAGAACGGGGTGATCAAAATCTGGAACGTTTTAACAGGTGAGATTTTTATTTTTCTGTGACTGTTAGTTTTGCTTGGCTGAATTAAATGGATTTTCAAATCGCTTGTTTTTTCTTTTCCTTTCCTTTAGGCAGTGCTGTTTTTGATCTCCACGGCCACGAAGGGGTTGTAAGGGACCTGGTATTTCCTCAGAATGGGACGCTCACACTCATATCATCCTCTCGGGACAAAACTTTGAGGATATGGGACCTGGCTCATAAAGGTATTTTTCAGATATTTATGAGAAATACCTGTGAGTAGCAGTCACAACTGTCTTATTTTTAAAAAATGTTTTGGACAAAATATAATCTACATATTTGGTGCGTCCTTTTTACTTGGGCTCAAATTGTTTTCTTGCAGATAACCTTAGAACTGCAAGGCTTTTCAGCTGAATTTTCAAATGTCAAAGTACACCTCGAGCTTGCCTGATCACCCATTTAAAAAAAACTGTTAAATATTAACTGTCACGTGTCACCAAACAACTCTGGAGGCTTTGCAGACAGGGTCTTAATGACTGAAGCTGTCTATTCATTACTTCACCCCTGTTTAATCTTGTGAAACTCAGCTGAAATAAACCTTCTGTTCTAATGTAAGAGGTTAAAGCTAGCAGATGGCTGTGCTTACACATTCAGGAATCAGGAGCTGAGATGTACTGTCATTTTAAAAAATAAAGTAAAAATAATGAGGCTTTGTAGTCTCTCGTCTACATTTACATCCATGTTTTTCCTGTCTGTTTTAGGGAAAAAGGTGCAGGTGCTTTATGGCCATAAAGACTGGATTAGTTCCTGCTGCGTATCATCTGACTGTAGCATGATTGCATCTGTCGGGAGATTTGACAGGGTGAGGTGTTTCATTGCAAAAGTACCGTATTAGGTCATATTCATCAAGTACTGAGCACTGTAAAAGATAACTTAAGTAATTTTTTTGTGCATGTAAAACTCAAACACTTGTAAATGCTTAATGTCTCTAAGCTTGCTGAATGTGTCCTTTTGTCCTTCTTTTTATCAGTTTTTAATGAACATTTTCAACATGGATTTGGGCGACCCTGTTCATTCAACTCTGTGTCACATTTAATGTTGTTTGTCCACAAGTCTAATCAGGAGAATGGCTCAAAGTGTGTGATACAAATTGTCTAAAAGGGCAGCTTTAAATGCAATCCTGCATCACGTTAATTTTTCTAGGACAATGAAATTAGTTTGAAGGTATATTCAAGTATTTTCCTATTTGAATTCTTGCTCCTAACAAGTTTGTTGATATTTGCTTATGTAAAGTATTTAATCTTCTGCAAACTTCAGTTATTTTAGTGGTGTTTTCTTTTGACAGCTACCAGTATTGATGGATATGAGTTGCATACGTCCTGGACAAATTATAGGAAAAACCTGAATGCTTGATCTCTCCACTGAGCGTGGCTCTGTTATGCTGTGGGGCTATTTTAGGACATGTTGTTTTGAGTAATCATCTTTATCTGGTGATGAAACAGTTCTGTCCTCATGGGGGTGGTCTCTCACAGGATGACAATATCACTATCTAAAGGCTCTGGTTGGTTTGAGTATGAAAATACAGAGACTTATATTTTATGTCTTTAGTCAGCTGACACCAACCCAGTTAAACACCTATAGGAGATATCCATTTTCAGTGAAATTATCTGCTAGTGGGTGCTTCTGAATATCAATTGTAGTGGTCTGACTGTTTTACCTCGTCCTGCTATTAAAATGTTTTTAGGCCATTTAGCATTTTCTAGAAACTTCTGGAGCACCAGGAAGTCTTAACACTCCAGTCAAACTGGCAATTTCACATATTCTCATTTTCAAAGGAAAGCAGACAGCATAACGTTGTGTAATATTAGACTTTAAGAGCATAGTCACTCGCTGCTGCGTGGTTCAGGGTGTCCTGCTGACACCAAGCAAGTACATCACTGACAAATTACTAGCTTTTGTAAAAACATTTTTTCAGTTCTGCAGCAATTAATTACCCCAGGGACAAACTACTTTGAGCGTCGACTAAACCTACATTAATTTTCCAAATTAAAAACAGCCCTTCCAGCAAGGTATAAAGTCTCATTAACCCTGCATGATTATACTTTGATCAGATGGTGTGTCTGTGGAGTCTACGTTCATATACATTCATCAGGAACCTGACAGGAGGGGCCCACAAGACCGTGTACCTCCTGTCTTCTTGTGACTTCTCTCCTGACGGGGCAATTCTCGCCACTGCAGCCTTCAGCGGCTCCAGTTGGTGGATCGACCTCTGGGACCCATACACAGCAGAGAAACTGGCCACTCTGGCGTGAGTTTGTACAACTTTGAGGGTTAAAATTGTGCACAAAGACTCCATTCTATGGGTTACATAAGAAGACCGCAAATTACTCAAATAAACGGGTTGTTACCACTGAGTTTAAGTACAGAAGCTTAAATCTGTGAACCAAACAGCCCACACTGTCATTATCTCTGTTTGCGTATGACACGGCATGTGAAAGTATGTCCTAGTGTCCTTGTCTTTTGCAATCTGTTTTCTATGTATACTATGTGGAGCGTCTGACTTTGACTTGGTGCAGTTCAAAGTCATCGCTCTTTCTCTTCTGCACAGTGACTACTTTGAAGATTATGGGCAAAACCAAATATCAGCAATACAGTTCTCTCCAAACGGTCTGCACTTGACACTTGTGACAGACGACAGGTCAGTTACCTGAAAATGCTATATTATATAACTTAAATGTTTTACACACTGGAAAGATGCTTTCAGACAGATGTGTTGCGTTTGCAGAGCTCTTAGGATTTGGGAGCTGGGGGAGAAAGGGATGGTGATGGAGACGAAAAGAGACAGAGACTCTAATGGACTGTGTTGCAAGTACCATCCACAAGGGGGAGTTGTTGCTACGGGGTAAGGATGCTTTCATTTCAGCATAGATTCACAATATTAGAGGGTGGTCGATAGACATTATATGCCAAAATTCAGTTTACCCCACTTCCTAGCTTTATTTATTTTATTTTTTTATAAAGTATATTTATACAGCTAAACTTATCCATGAAATTAGGCTCTCATATCATTCAATTTTAGTCAAGAAAAAACCCCCAGTTATTAAGCTGTTAAATATAATATATTGGTGGGGGGATCAGATATGCAGATCCATCTAGTGCAGTGGCTCCTTTGAAAATACAAAAGTGGCTGAAAGCAATTCAGTGTCTAAAACTCTGTTCTAATACATAATGTTGGTAAATTACAAGCAACGATTTTGTCTTTTCGAGTACTATTAGTCAAAGCTACTTGTCGGTACCATGGTAACATCAATCTTAGGCTTGAGATAGTACGGAAGTTTGATTCATTTAAAGGTGAAAATGAGACCTGTCTTTACATTATTGACACCATCTGATTTGCATTAGACGCATTAAATCTACAAGCAAAATTAGGACCATCCCTGAACACACCAGTCTAAAGTATCTTTGTGAAAACTGGCCCCTGAATAAACATGCAAATGTGTCTCTTTTGGCAGAACCAGAGATGGCCACGTGAGGTTCTGGAGGGCACCCAGTGCGGTGCCCAGCTTGTGCCACCTGTGTCGATCTATCCTGCGCCACTCTATCTCCACGCACCAGATTGAGGCGCTGCCCCTCCCCAAGAGGATCCTCGAATACCTCACATACAAAAACATCCCCGAACGCCTCAAGTCCTGCTGCTCCTCAGATGAAGAGGAGTGGGAAAGTTAAATAGGAACTTTAAAAATAAATAACTGACATTTTCAGCGATTAACTATGATCCTAAAAACGCCTTGTATTTTCTGATAACAAATGCTTTGAAAGCTTGATGAAGCAGATTAAGCATATTTTAAGATACTTTAGATGCAACATTCCTGCACTAAGATTTCATTTATTGCACTACTGCGGTACTACAAAGCATACATTCAGTGTTCACATTGTTGACTTGAATAACAGTTTTATACTATTAATTTATTGTGTAAATATCAGATATATATCATTTCTAATTCCTGTGTTTACCATTATATGCACTGCTAATGTACTGGCACATAAATATTGCAGCAACTGGACTTATAAGAAAGGGTTTTATTAAACTGATTAAAACATACACATGTTCAATGACTTTTTTTTGGACAATGAACTGATTACCTGGTTGCAGTGATACTAAACTGAAAATAGGATTTTTCAAGTCCACCTTTTAAATCAAAAGTGCCAAAAGGATCTTTTGTTTCGTTTTTCCACTGTGCTGATCGACTTCCATCTTGGTTCTGTATGCAGATGTGAGTGAGTCAGATAGCTGCTAGCATTGTTCCAGACATCTTTTACACTGCCCCCCCCCCCCACTGTGGAAAAAGACCATCGTTGCATTACTGTATCTAAGGTGCTTCGCTGACCACGAGCTCTCTCACTGCCTGGAAAGCTGCAACCATGGAGCTCAGCTGGATCTTCTCGCTGGTTCCCGATGCAAGCCGATGTCTGAAGAGATGAAACATGAGCAATAATGGAAATAAAAAAATTTGCCACAACGTGTGGAAATCAACATGTTGGCGTCTTTATTATATTAACACGACTTGTTACATTGTAAATATTTTTTTAAAAAGCATCACACTTACTCTACGTCGGCCAACTTGATGAGCAGACTAATCCGAATAGCGGGAGGAAAATCCACTTTAAAGAAAAAACATTTTTAAAAATTAGATACTTTGCTTTTGATAGTAAAAACAGAAAAACTTTCATTAATGCACAAACTTGTGAGCTTAAAACTTTAACACTGAACACGTCACTAACCGCCAACCTTTCAGTGGGTTTTAAAGTGGCCCCATTGCGTGTTTTCTTTAACATGTGCTGTTACTATGGTTGACACTCATGTCACACGTGGCCAAAGACTGCTCCAAATACTTAATGGTTAGGGCTGGTCTGTGAGCACAGCAACCCCATCCACCTGTTCAAACCTTATGTTTGCGAGAGGCAGCCAATCAAATGTTGGCATAAAAGGAGGGTGGCTTTTGTGCTGGGGTGCTTAAATTAAAGAAAGAAATAAAAACGTGTGATTTTCCCCCCCCTTGCATGTTCCTTACCTCTGTGTACAAGCAGATGAACCTCAGTGAGAATATCATGCAAAGCCAAACCTTTCAGAGTCTTCAGCTCAAGGATTTCTTTCATGCATGTGTTAAAGAAATGCAAGATCATAAACTGTACTACTAATATAAATTTTTGTTCATTAACCCACCATTCAAAAAAAAAAAAAGTCACCGAATCTTTAAAAACATTTGCAAAGCATTTAGGTACAGCTAGCTTCTATTAACCTAAAGTTTTATTTGCAAGAAAGAAATGTTCTTTCTTGGAATATGCTAAACTTCATAAGAAATGTTCAAAGTATAAAATGTCATAGTCAAAAACAAGAAATGTGCAGCTTTCATAGAACTTAAATATAGGATACGGTTGTACGCTGAAGTAAAGTCTTTGTTGAGGCACCAGTCGAGGATGTTGGCTATATCTGAGCGGAGGGGGTGCCCTGTGCAGGTGTACACTGTGTCTTCTGTGACCTTCCCATAGGCCATACTGGTGCTCTGAAATCACAGAGATGGATGACATGCAGTACAGTTTACCCATCTGCAGTTTGGATATACAGTGCGGCAAAAAAGTATTTAGTCAGCCACCGATTGTGCAAGTTCCCCCACCTAAAATGATGACAGAGGTCAGTAATTTGCACCAGAGGTACAC
>NW_005187528.1:591245-620017 GCF_000239375.1 Pundamilia nyererei
TGCAGCTTAACGGAAAGCAATTTGTGCTGTAACACTGTGATGACAGGGTCAGAATCTGGCTTGAACAAATTGAAAGCATGGATTTATTCTGCTTTGTATCAACAGTTCAGGCTGACGATGGTGTAATGTGTGGGAGATATTTTCTTGGTACAATCTGTGTCACAAAGCTAAAAATCATCTCAGACTGGTTTCTTGAACATGACAATAAATTTATTGTACCTAAATGGCCTCCACACTCACCAAATCTCAATCCAATAGAGCACCTTTGGGATATATTGGATGTGAAATGTAGTGGAGATTTACATCCTGAATGTGGAGCAGAAAAATCTGAAGCAACTGTGTGATTCAATCATCTCAATATGGATCAACACCTCAACGGAATGGTACAAAGAAATAAGGCAGCTCTGAAGGCAAAAGGGGGGACGCAACTAATGAAGTGGCCAGTGGCTATATTTTCGCTGTTTAAAAACGGCCACACTGAATATGACATCCACATCTTAAACAACGCTGATGATGAACTTCTGGCCATACCTGCAGTATGTTGAGCGATCTTCTCATGTCACCTGTTGATAAGGTCACGATAGCCTTCATTCCATCTGGCGTGATGTCAATACTGTCACAAAAAGTAATGACATAATCAACTATTTTTAAATCATATCAAAGTTAAATTAAAACTTGCGACGTGAACACATAACTGATGACATTTAATAACTAGAGCGATCAAAAAGAATTCCAAGTCCATTCATTAATTTCTTCCATCTCAGGTTGCATGTAGCAATAAATGTGAAACAATGAGAAAATTCATTTCCTATTGTGGTATTTGTTGGTTTTTCAGGGCCTGGTACAGTTGAGAGGCCAGGGTTGATGTTGCACCCCGATTTAAACTGTTTTCAAACACACACACAGAGAAGCCCTAAACTTCTAAACATTACCCAACAGAAACGTAACATAAGAACAAAGACTCTGGATTTCAAACAATCTTTAATGTGGTTGGTATTATGTTTGTCTCTATTAAAATTAAACTACCATAAAAATTAGAGAATGCTCACTTACAAGGAAATGAACAAAATTATAAATTCAGCAGGGGATCAAATAATTATTTCTCTCACTATACGCAGATTGGCGGAGCCCAGGGAGGCCAACAGGTACAAATACATGTGGCAAGTTCATTAGCAATTCTGGGAATAATTCAATGAGATGTAAAAAAACAACAACAACAGTAAGTGGAGAGAAAGCATTCACACATTAACTCACTTCTCCTGCTGGATAACGTGCTCCAACCGAGGGATCATCTGGTCTGGCGAAAGCGGACCAAAGCGGAACCTGGTGCAGCGAGATTGCAGGGCGGGGATGATCTTGGAAAGGTAGTTGCAAATGAGACAGAATCGAGTGTTTTCTGTGAACTTCTCAATGACTGAGACAGAGAGCAAGGGTGGGATGAAAGCAGGGAAACAAGTTTAAAATGTAAATTCTGGCAACATCTTAGTAAATACAAAAACTCCACTTTTTTGAATAATCTATCCTAAGGACTTGCTTAATGTTGCTAAGATTGTGCAGGACACTCGTAAACCACCTCACTGAGAATTTAGAATTGACAGACAGACAATATCATCCACTCTTCCTTCATCATGCATCTATTTAGAAATATAAAACGGCACTGAGCAGCAATAGATGCTTTATAAATGAAATATGGAAACATTATTAGAAAAACACAGGTTGGACTAAATTTACAAAATATCTCACAGTTAAATTCAATAATTATTTCCACTCTTCTGCAAAGTAAAGCTTTTTAAATAAATATCCAGGTTTAAAAGTAGATACACTGTAAGTCAGCAGCAGCCAAATTGCCTGCTCACTGAGCCGTGTGCCTCACAGTGGGTAATGCCTGAACGAACAGATGGCTTACCTCGACGCAATGCATTCTGGGCATCCTGGGTCATGGCATCGGCCTCGTCCAGTATCACCAACTTGAAGCCCTTCCTGAAGGACAAGATATATAAAAAAAAGCAAAGGCAGCAGCTTACATTTCCATTGCACTTCTTAACTGCACATAAAAGTATTGAGAACACTTATTTCTGGTCAAAATCTCTACAAGTGTTTTAGTCTTACTTGAAGATGGTCCTGGTGCTGGCAAAACTCAGAATGGGACCTCGTACTACATCAATACCTCTGTCATCAGATGCATTGAGCTATAAACCAAAATTAGTTATATTTTAATGTAAAATGGCAGAGTTACAAGTTCAAAAACCTTTACAATTCAGCAAACCCAAATCTTCTAATGAGGAGTTGTAACATACCTCCAACACCATAGAGTTGAACTCCTTCTCTTTGTACAGCTGCCTGGCAGAAGCGAGTATGGTTGAGGTTTTTCCTGTTCCAGGTGGGCCATAGAACAAAAGGTGTGGAAGCTTGTCCTCACTGATAAACCTTTGGACTGGAAATAAAAAGAACAAATGAAAATCAGTTTAAATACAAGTAACCAACAATTCTATAACAATCCACATATGCACCCCCCTTGAATAGTTCTATAAATTTGAAACATAAAAGTTTTAAGCCAGCTGACTCAGTACCATGACTCATTAATGACAGTGACGGTATAACCACAGTAAACAAGCTCAAGAGTCAAAAACACTGGCAGATAGCATTGAGTTTATCAGTTTATTACGTTTTAAAAGTAGTTTGATTATCCATAAGTGTCATGTTATACAGTTTTATAGTATTGTTATTCTGGCAGTCCACATACTTACTAGTGCTCAGAATATCTTTGTGTGAAATCAGATCATCAAGTCTCTGTGGTCTGTATTTTTCAACCCTGAAACAGGAAAACGCACACACACGCATTCATACTTGCAATAACTACTGCGTTTACAGCAAGGCAAATAAGCAACCTCGAAAGAATTTTAAAGAAAATTATTGAAACGTTTACGGACACATATGATAAGCGCTGACAAACGTTGACATATCACATTACATATGGCCACTTTTTAGTTCCGCATCCATATTTTTCGTAACATCACCCTTTATTATAAACAAAACGTCAACCTTACAGTACTTTCACCGCAGTCAGAAGCTGCAGGTTTTCGGTTAACCTGTTGCTGAAGTGGCACCATGTTAATGCTTGATGGACTGATAAGATTTACGTAAGCCGAACTGAAGACAAGCTAATTTCCTTCCATGTTACAACTATGCGTAATAACTAACGTCATTTATTATATGTATATAAAGCTAGCAATTCACAGAATGCATCAGTCTACTCAGTGCAGCGAGCAGCTAGCTTGACAGTAGGCATGTTAGCTAGCTAGCAATAACTTTTTGAACCATTCTGTGATAAACAGCGACTTTCAGCTCACCATGGTAAATTTCTGGTCTGTAGCGGCGCTTTACTTGTAGAAGCCATGTATCCTACCAAGCATGAATATTACGCCAAGCGGAGCAAAAGGGTTCCAGAGTTTAAGCCACTGCGATTACTACTGTTGATGGCCCTGTTTGGCGCGCTCCGCAAACAAAACGTACGTCACACGTCACCACGTACAACCAATGGAATCACATTGTCATTTTCATGGGCGGAGTATCGGTGACTCGTTCTCTGCTGTAAAAAAATAATAATAACGGGATTTAGAAATTGTAACAATAAAAAATACACAATATCAAACATCATAACAACGAAGATATATATCTCCTCTTTCATTTTTAAATATTGTCTCTCCCATTTTGAACAATTCCTTTCCCTAATCAGTGAAAATTAAAATCAAACTCAGGAGTAGGTTTTTTTCCCAACAGCAAGAACTACAAGTCTTTAAAGTCCTAATCACCAAAATAAAAGAAAAAAAGTGTTCTGGCTATCTTGATTTTTTAAATAAAAGTCACGTGTCACTAAACGTCTTGTTAAATTAAAAAAAAAGAAAGTCTACACCTTTCCTTCTTAGATGTAGTTTGTTCACTTTTATACGACACTGACATCTAAATCTCATTATAGTTTATCTTTGTAAGTGTTAATATTTAAGCATCTTAACACATGACAAAGAGTGTCACAAATGTTTTCTACATGTTTTTGCATTTATTTTCTGTTCTGGTAATGGTGCTGACAATAAAATACACATATCTGTCCATATGTCAAAAAAGTGCAGTGTGCCCATATATTTATCTAGAGCCTGAATTTGAAATATCACCTAACCTATACTTTACACGACAGGTTTCTCTGAAACATTTTCTTGATCATCATAGGTTAGTGAAAAAAAGTTGTGAGCAGTAAAGTACACAAGATTTTGTTTACCATCTCCTATCTCTTTAATCAGCTTGACTTCTCAGATTTGTTGCTGGCAACCTCCAAAGCATCTTGATTCCCAGGCTGCATTATACTGCATCAGTCAAGGATAACAATTTAATATCACAGCCTGCATTTTGACAGCATTCAATCCTTAATGTTTGGTTTATTTTTTTTCCCTGCAACTGCTGTTTTTGAACAATCCAGTTTCTATTTGTAATGTCTGCGTTATAACCTATATTCTAACTGAGGAGCCTCACTGTGATCAAGATCTCTTCTGCAAATTAAACCTGAGCACAGAGGAAGAAGAAATGAGATAAGGCACACAATAAAAAACAGAAGATTCTACTCACATACAAACATCAACAGGCATAGTACAGAGTTGTCTCACTAGGCCAAAATTAAATGTCTCACATGAATCAGTGGAAAATAATATTTGTTTTTCCATTTAACTTTAAAGCATATTTAAATCATTCTCTAGAAATATTTTGAAGGGGTGTGTGTGGCTGTGGACTGCAGGCTATATACGTGTGCACACAGCATGAGCCTGTAGTAAACTAATAGATATCATACATATTCAGTAAAAGGACATCTTTGTTTCAAACATGTAAAAAGGGATAGTTTTGTCTCTAACTCTAGCCTGGCGTTTCAAGCATAGTAAGCTCTCTACTCTGCTCTGTAATCTCGCGAGAACGGCCCCTCACGGTGGTGCCTGGGCGATGCGATGCTGTTGCTGTGGGTTTGATTGACAGGAAACATGTCGGTGTGGTGGGAGAGAACCGGGATGCAGCTGCTGCCTAGGGAGACAGGGAGTACCTGCATCCAGTCCGCACATCAGCACCTTTAAAACCAGCAGGCTTTTCCCCGATGCGTCTACTTATGGTGCGCTGAACAGCTTCTTCTTGTTCTTTTCTTTTTTCCCCCCCCAAACATACATTTGAAAGAAGTGGAACCCAATGGATGCAGACCGCGTAGTCCCGCTTGGTATCTTCATACTGTGTTTGATTTAGCCCACAACCAGAGACACCTTGATGAAACAGCAGGAACTACGAGGACTGTTGTTGCAATGGAGTCGATTCTCTCACGGCTCAAAGCCCGTCTCTAAACCTTCAACATCTCGTTTCATGGCGTTTTGCAGGTTGCTCCGTTCCGTGGGTTTCACCACGCTCTTTTCCTGAATAATCATCAATATTTTTACTCCCTTGTTTTTGAATTAATTCATTCCTTTTTTGTTAAGTGCAACGGAAAAATAACGTCCACTGTTCACAAAACTATGAACGAGGAGATGACAAAAAGCGAGGAGCAGCATCTTAGTTTGCAGAAAGCCTTGCAGCAGTGCGAGTTGGTGCAAAATATGATAGACATAAGCATTTCTAGTTTGGAGGGTTTACGGACCAAATGTGCCACATCCAACGACTTGACACAAAAAGAGATACGAACGCTTGAGGTAAGCACCCTTTGAGCGGAATCATCGGATTTCTGCTGTGCATCTACATTCAAATCAATACGGGGGGGTGGGGGGCTGCCGCCGTTTGTTATTTATTTCAAGGCCACTATGCATAATTTTTATGTGTCTTTTCTACGGCAGACTGCTTTTCTGCTGCCACTGCATAAATATATAATGATTTCAGCTAAAGCCCACTGCTATCTGTTTTGTGCAGTGCAATAAATCAAGAGGCCACGGGGCTGCAGTGGGCTGTTATAGACTTGCGCATTCTGCAGGTGGCGGGGAGAGAAGGTGGCTCTTCTCCACCAGAATAATATCTGAGGCAGCCGAGGCCTATAGGCAGCCCGTGTTTACAATCCATTAGCAATATGCCAGCCTGCGCATCTGTTCTCGCAGCCAGGCCCTGCCGTTATGCAAGGCTGGCAGATTACTGAAATTGTTACAAAATATCGTTATCCGTTAATTGGCCCGTGGGGTATTCCGTAAATTGCGTTACGTAATGGTCATGTTGTGTGTTGAGATATCAGGCTGCCCTTTTTGAGACTACTTAGACCAGTCGAACAAACCCCTGTTACAGGACATAAAGATGCAATAAAGTGCGATAAGCTCACTGAAAACTCACTATAGCCTATTGAGCACTGCAGACAGGCGTTTAGGGCCTGTAAGAATGTTATTGTGATGTCTCATGAGATTGAAACAAATACCATTAAGTGATAAGGTCTCCATAAACTCACCACTGAGTCTTTGTGTGCGCCATCAACAGACTTTAAGTCCTAGTGGGAAAATAATTAAGATACTATGTTAACAAAATACCAAGAAATCACTTGTGAGTGGCACATACTTAATCTCATCCCCACAGGAATACGAGACTGTGCATAACACATAAACACATTGCAAAGTATTGATGTCTGAGCTGTTAAACGGAGTTTGCAAGTGCTGGACAGGGGACAGGAATGTAATCCAAATGAAGAGATAACTAAATATATAAAGTGCAAATGCTCTGCCAGCAATGAGCAGGCTACACTGTGAAGATAAATGTTCACTATGTTCCCTGCATGCTTTGCAAGGCGTTTTGGATTACTAGTTATAAGCATTATGGGGGTATTATTTTTATTTCACCAGTAAAATTAGCCTGACAAATTTTTGTGAATGGATTTATCAGAATGGTTTTATTGATTGTGTCATAGTTTGACCTATTTCTCCAAACTTAAGAAGGGTAGGGATATCCTTTTAATTTGCCTAAACCAAAAGTTAGGATATACCCAAGCTATGTGTTCAGTTCTTTTCAGAAAATTTTGACATACATTATTAGCATGTTTGTAGCAACTGTGCTGCATGGCTAATACCTGTATAAAACGGACACGTTGGTTGAAGGAAAAATAATCTTCTCTCAGTAGCTGAGTTAAAGGATTGTATTTGGAGTGCGAGGAGCACCGCTTTCTCTGTCATTTTAAAATTATGCTTAACTTCAGTCTTCCACAGGTTGTTAGACAGGTTGTTACATTACAAAGACAGAGGTTTTTCATATTGACACTGAATTTGAGAGACATTATCCTTTAATACAAGAGTTTTCAAAGTGCAGCTTGCTGTAAAGCATGCACAAACTTACATTCCCACCTTAAAGGGATCTTGCAAATTTTTAAACATTACTGGTGCTACACACTATTTTCATGCTGTTGCTTTGTTAGTGTAGTTTGTATCACTTGTTCTACTCAACAGGAATGTAACAAGCAACAGGGGTAGTGTAAGCCATTTCTGCATGGCGTTGTAATCCAAGGTAAATTTAGGCTAAAAAAAAAGACAAGAAGGTGGTTACAATGCAGGTTCAAAACATTCATGACTTATTATTCTGTTTGAACTTTGAAGCAAACATTGATCTGTGGAAACATTTCTTCACAATTTTACTGAACACCTAGAACCCTTTACTAGCTTCAATGGAATAAGCCAATCAGAGTTAGCATTTTGAATTTTCAGCAAAAGCTTTGAATAAAAGGAAGTCGCTATCAGTTTTTTATCATTCAAAACTAGGATGAACATTGGAACATAGGAAATCATGGTTGCTGACTTTATAAAGTTTTTAAACCTGAGTCATATTTAAATTGCTCAGCAGAGTTATAGGGAAATTATTATTGATTAAAGTAACATTGATAGCCTTTTCAGTCCATTAAAGCTCTGTCTGTATACATCAACTTCGGAGAAAGAATTTCTACTTCTTTAGCTCATTACACTCAACTATCAGTGGTTGTTGTCACTCCCTTGTTTGCTACAGCCAGAATGTCACACATACATCTTTGGTTAATATACAGTATGATTATGGATCAAGTTTTCCTGTTGTCCAGCAATAAAAAGTTAGTCTCGTAGATGGTTCATCAATTACTGATGGAGGTAACACATTACAAACTAATACTTTTCTGCAATCACATGATAGTCATTACTGTTCCTAAATTCACCAATTTGGATATAGTTAACAAACAATTATGTCACTGACTTTAATCAGGATAAGTGGATAATAAAAAATAACCAAAAGTATTTTTTCATAAGTTCTTGTACAACAGCCTTGGTGTATGTAGGAGATAGAAGAAAAATATCAATGTGACCTGTAGCTTTTGATAGGGAAAGATTAGAGATCATGTGTATGTCCTCTATAGGACAAAAATTTGGGTTGTTATTTGGCTATGTTTTCAAAAGTTTAACATTATACTGTGACCTGTAGTACATAACTGATTTTTAAGTAAGAGCTCTGATGCCAGGTTCAATCTAGGCTTAGTTTAGGGTTGTTTTCTCTTTTTCCATATTAAGTCATAGAACTCGATAGTGGTGATGTCTGGAAGCTTTAAATGAATCGGTTAAAGTAAGTAGTATAGTACAAATTCAGCAGTTTGACAGCCACGAGTTGTAAGTCTGTGTAGATATTTTGGTTTAATGTTGTTGTTGTTTTTTAACAGAAATTGAATGAATTAGAAAGAAAGACTTTATCATCAGTAAGAAATTATTGCAAATAAAGGGAAACACACTTTTTTTTTGCGTTATTTCAGAAAGTTAGTGAAGTGAAGTTAGTGAAGTTAGTGAAGTGAGAACTGTGTGAGCTTCCTCAGATATTCTGAGAATGAATCTATTTCAGTCAAATGAAACTAAGTTTGGTCTGTAGATAGGCAAGAATCTTCAACAACGTTTTGATTTCCCATCACATCGTTAGAAACATAAAGCTTTAAGCCTGTATACCATCACTTGTTGAGACTCATTTATTGTAGTGCAAACTATGTGATGACGCCATTTCTCAAATACACTGATCATATATTCTTGCTTCATATTCTAAAAAATGTTGTTTTTATACCTTGGGACATGGTCATTATGTATAATATTAATTATATATATATTATTATTAAGATAATATACATAACCCAACATATGACAATACTGACTAATAATATCAGCCAAGTAATTTTTCAGCAAGGCTCTATTTTCTACTTTTTAAAATGAAGGGTGATGCACGCTTGTTAGCATGCCACACAATTACATTTTGCATTTCAACTAGTAGAAATTAGGTCACTAGTGTTATCCATCAATGTTCAAATGTACCAGATGAAAAAAACATTTTAACTTGTTTGTCTGAACATGAAATGTAGCATCAGCTGTTTATTTTTTTTCCTTCAGAGGTGGAACCATGGTGTTTTTATAGAGTCAGATGATTAAATGTTATGAAGAACAGTTCAAGCACTGTAGCTTAGAAGGATAAAGACGTCATTAGGCTTGAAGCAAACTGTGTCACACCAAGTGTTGACCAGGCGCAACAGAATGAGTATTTATACCTGTTGCAAATGACCACAGAAGACTCTTTTTACCGTGTCAAACTGTATTTCCACTTAATGCTGCCAAACAAAAGGAAAAGGAGGACAGTGTGTCAGAGATGTTATTATCTTTTAAGGTGATAATTCAAACTTGTATGTCCACAGTTGCAAAAAGATGCTTGTATACATTTTTTCCACTTGGAGAAATCTTTCTTTCCACCTGCATCTACCACATAGACTTCTGCAGTTTAAGCTCACTGTTACAGCCCGCATGTTGTGTGGGTATGTCCTGTTTGCCCCACACATTTAACTGCCACCCATTTCTCTTGAGGTGCCAGTGCACAGCTGTCTCTACTCAGGAATGAGCCTCACCACAGTATAAAAGCAGGTGTAGCGCTACTCAGTCTCAGTCTAGGCCAGTTTCAGTGGTGTGGTGTGGACAGGCTAGAACTGCTAGTGAATAGCTGTGTTTCTTGGATGGCAGAGGATTGTGTGCTTTAACAGTATTTGTCAGTTTAGTGGTGTGCTTGACCTACTGGTAAGTAGCTAGTGTCCTCTTTCAATAGCTTTCTTTCTTTTCTTTAAAAAAACCCCCAAAAAACAAAAAACTCATGTTTGAAAATTCTTTTTTATTTTATTTTTTGTTACTCAACTCATCCCCTAGCCTCTTTTTAGGGATGCAACACTCCCTTTTTGGTGTGCACCCCCCACCCCCCCCCCCCCAAAAAGAAAAGAAATAACTATAGTCTATATCCTTCATTTGTGTTCCTGTTTTTTCACTGTGTCTGTTAATACAACAAGAATGGCTCTATTCTTATAATTTATTTTTTTATGCATATATATATATATTTTCCTTAGACATAGAATGGTTGAAAATGTA
Source organism: Pundamilia nyererei (assembly GCF_000239375.1). Taxonomy (NCBI): domain Eukaryota; kingdom Metazoa; phylum Chordata; class Actinopteri; order Cichliformes; family Cichlidae; genus Pundamilia; species Pundamilia nyererei. The sequence goes on from NW_005187528.1 coordinate 601,625, forward strand.
CTACAGTTTGCCAGTGGGCTAAATTCAGCATTACAAGTTCAGCAATTTTGCATAAAAAAAAAAAAGTCTGAAATTGCACCACTCTTTCTTATGCAGTTGAATATGCTTAAATTATAGTGCTTGGCATTTATAATGCTGGAAAGTACTGGACTCTAGTTAAGGAGATTAGATAAAGCTGGTGTGGAAGTTACACTCTGCTGTAACTTCATCAAGTGTTCTAGTTCATCTGGATTAACGGTATAGCAGTTGTGAAGAGATCAGTGCAGCTCATGTCTCTAATGGGAATAGCATGATATAGGCTCATCTGATTAAAGAGCACTTCATTTTAGCAGCTATGTTGGTTTAGTCGTTTTAGCCAAAATTATATTGCTTTCGAAAAATTCTGTTTTACCACAGCTGATCATTATAGTTTAGAGGCCTCTGCTGTGCAGCTATCTGGTGCTATCATATATCAGCTAGTGTTTTTAAAAAAAATAAATAAATAAAATAAAAAGAGAGAAAAGAAAACAAAACCCCGCCAGCTTTATGAAGCTTAAAGAATGTTAGTTTATGCTAATGCGAGCAGCTTGCTTCACTTCAGAAACTAATTCAGTAAAGCTGATGGTAGCTATTGTAAACCTTATGACCTTTCCAATCTGAGCCTTAGCGATGCACTGATGTCCAGGTACTTTGAAAATATAAGCAGCACTAACAGAAGATTTAAACTTGTTTAGCAATATGTGCAGAAAGCAGACAGAAGGGGGGAAAAAGAGAAGTGTTAAAATCCAAGATAATTTTCAGTTTGTGGCGTGCTATTGTTAGTCCGCTAGACCAAGTAGCTTATGCTTGTGCACCTGCTGTACAGTATGCTGTCCATTCTTGTTATTAGTTTAGTTTGCCAAATGTGCTCAGACTGCGACTTTATGATAGTTATGAGTCTTTGTAATATTTTAAATAATAAGCCAGAAACATTAAAGAGATGTAACAAGGTGTATTGAGGGTCCTGCTTGAATGCACAAACTAAACAAAACTCTTCATTTTGAACAATAAATCTTACACTGTAGAGTTAAATAGTTATATTTTCTCTTACTGTTTTGTTACCTAGCTGTATGTGGATTCACTAACAACCAGTACCCCTCACCAAAATCAAACTGAGTATTTCTAGTGGTGATAATGCATTTGTGACAGCACAAGGTTATGAAATAGTTTAATTAGTGCTTTGGCCCTTAAACTCACTATTCCCACTATAGTTAGGGCAGCCAAAAGTTGTCACCAACACCACCTTGGGATTTTCACCCAAGGAAATGAGTAAAAACACCAGTGAGGTACACGGGTTCATTCCACTAAAGAGGAGACAGGAGATGTGGTTCAACAATGCAAAACTTTCCATTAATTTTTTTCTTTAAAAAGGAAAAAAGACATTTTTAAAATACTACACATTCAACCATGCAGGGAATCGGGGTTAGGAGTGTTCAGGAATGAGGCTCACCAACAGAGGAGAATAGTCAACATGAAGGGGAGACAGACTCAACAAATAAAAATGAACATAAGTGGATCACCTCAGGCACTTGTGAACATGCAGTCAATCGTGAAGGGAACCCGCACCAACCACACACAACACAGGAACAAGCCCCTCCATCATCTTCAGCTCTCAGCCTGGACACAAAGGGAATGAAATCAGAGCAAAATTGAGTATTTTGGTCTAAATAACCCAAAATGTGATGTCCACATAGGTGGACACCAGGTCCCAGGAGGTTAAAGTAACTTTAAATAAGCAAAATGTTTTAACAACAAAACAAAAAATACACAAGTTAAATAATGCAGGATCAAATAAACATAATCCAAAGCTAACCCCACTTCAGACATGTACACACACATTAAAATTATTAGGGCCCCAATTAAGGGGTTGCAAAGCGGTGCGCAAAGCAACGCTGAATGCAGCTGACCCAAACGATGCCAATGAACAAAACAGAGAAACAAAATAGCAGGGCATCCTGCAGAGCGGCACCAGCTTATCTGAAAAATGACAAATTGCTTTTAATAAATCGGCAATTTAAATTCAAAGCCAAATGCAGAGGAAAGGGCAGCTTATATACCAGACCTGCTGAACTACTCCACCTCGACAGGAGAGGAGCACTTCCTGACCCAGTGGCAACAGATGGCACAACATCCCAGTAACTTCTACCGTGCAAGCAGTACTTTGAAATGTTGGTAGTTTTTGGACCAAAAAACTACCAACACTATATTATGCTTGCCTGGGGAGTAGTGGTAAACTTCACACCACAAACAGGAGATGCCACAAGCAAGAGACTTTTAAGTTCACAGCTTCTGTGGAACAGGCAGAATGTACATGCTGCAGTGGACCTATACACATGCAGCAGGCGGACAAAGACGCCAGGTAATGTGACCATCGGTGGACCATAAACAAGCAGGTGACAGAGCCTCCTTATATACAGCGGCACTGCCAGCAATAAATCAGCAGATTCAAAACGGGCATAATTAATCATCGAGAGCAGGCTTAAATCATCCTGCTACACATGCGAGAAAGGGTAATTTCATGCAATGCTCTGACTTGATTTTCCTGACATTGCCTAGAGTTTGTGTACATTACCTAAAAGAAGTCACGTTACATTATACTTCCAGTCCATCTGATATACTTGTTTCTAGTCTCAGATTGGACAAAATTAGGGATAAATATATCAGAGACAGCCCAGCTTGAATGTTTTGGAGACAAAATTAGAGGCAAGGCTGAGATGATTTTGACATGTGCAGAGGAGAGGCAGCTGATATGTTGGACAAAGGATGTTGAAGATGACACTCCCAGGCAGGAAAAGAGGAAGACCACAGAGAAGATTTGTAGATTATGTGAAGTCGAACACGCGCAGGTTGGCGTGACAGAGGAGGATGCTAGAGATAGGAGAAGATGGAAGCAAATGATTGGGTGTGGTGGCCCTAAAGGGAGCAGTCAAAAGAAGAAGCTGGTTCAAGTCAAACCTTAATTTTAGATTAATAATGAGATATATCAGTGTTGAGTATTAATCATATAATATCTGTTTAAAGAGATTATTTAAAAAGCAAAGTTCGGGTAAAGCTGATGGGATGTTATTAGATTAGCATGTGTTTACAACCAAAATATTGATCACAGCAGAGTATAGCCTATACTGCATCCCAAGGGGAACAATAATTAATAAATAAATAATACATCTATTATTCACAGAAATTTCTCAGCCTAGGTCAAAGTGGAAATGAATGACAGCTCAACAAACTCGCATTCAAGATTCCAACACATGGGATAATGTTTTCAATGATATGCACTTTGATCTCAGTTTAATTGATTCTGTCTGTCCTATGCGATTCTCTGGCACACCTAGGCCTGTTTGCCCCCCCCCTTTTTTTTTTTAAATTGTGCTGGTTCATTGGTTACTTAACGCTGCTGTATGTTGTTCAAAAATAAGCTCACCAACTTATTGATATATTTTCTGACATACAGTAAACTATTAACTGATTTAGCCAGGGTACATGTGTGTTTCTTTGTAAGTGTGGACTGTTCAGTTTCTTTATCAGGCAGTGTTAGCAGCCGTGGGCAGCTGCTGTAGGGTTTTCTGCATTCAGAGGTGACTTGCTGGTCCCTCCTCCACTGGTTTCTACTTTGGTATGCACTGATGTAGGACAGAACTCTCTAATTTCTAGCAGTCATTTTGTAGGTGTACTTTTGGAATGGGGCCATCTACATGCATCACCCTTAAGTCTTCAAGCATCACGTCACCCACTGTTTCAGCTCGAAACTGCGTAGTAACAAAGATGCTTGTATGTCCCGCTTTCAGTGGTGTGAGGCTTTATGCAGCCCGATAGAGTCAGAACAAAGTGTCTCACAGCAGAGTCTGGAATGAGGGAAAATATCTCATTCCAGAGATGTTTGCATCTAAATGATTATTCTTTTCTTTATTTTGCACTTTCCTTTGACCTTCAAGTGACCAAGTAGGGTGATTTATATCCCCGAGTCTTATGTTTCTATATGTGACACTGTCATATTTTTTTTAAAATCATAAAAATGTTGAATATAATGAATGTATTGATCTACTTCCTCTGCAACTTTTAGCATCTTGGGTAATGGAAAAATCACTTGTGGGTCAAACAGTCACTAGCCACTTTAGTTACATCTTGCTAGTACGAGGTTGGACTCTTTTGCCCTCAGAACTGCACTAACTCTTCAGGCACAGATACAACAAGGTGGAAGAAATATTCCTCAGAGATCTGGTCCATATTGACATGATGGTTTAACATCTTACTAACATCTTTCTCCTGATAAGAGTGGTACCCAGTGTGGTCTTCTGCTGTTGTACCTCATCTGCTTCAATGTTCTTGTGGATTCACAGATGCTCTTCTGCCCAATTTGGGTGTTTATTAGAGTTTCTATTGCTTTGCTGTCTGACCATTCTCCTCTGGCCTCTGTCACTTTAAGCATTTTCACCTAAAGAACTGACACTCACATGATATTTCCTCTTCTTCAGATCTATCTCTGTAAGCCCTAGAGATGATTGTGTGGGAATATCTCAGTAGAACAGCATTTTCTGAAATACTTATACAGCCCATCTGGCATCAACATCATGCCACATTCAAGATCATTTAAATCAGCTTTCTTGCCCATTCTGATGGTCGGTTTGAATTTCAAGTATTCATGGCCATGTCTGCTTGGCTACATGCACTGCTGTCATGTAATTGGCTGAATAAATGTCTGTGTTATTGATCAACTCAATGGGTGTACTTAATAAAGTGGCTGGTGAGTGCATATCACACTGGAAATATATTTTTCAGAGGTATTACTTTTATTGTAATTTGTTGGTAATTAGTCCAAATGTAAACATTCTGATGGTAACCATTTTCAGATATTTCATTAATCTGCAAAGGTGTTTTGAATATTTTAAATATTACACATCTAAAAAATAAGATGTTTGTTTAGGTTTTGTTTTAAACAGAAACATGGAAGTAGCAAATGATGGACATATACCCAATATCACGACTTCACTGTAACTTCCTGATATGTAGTATTTTCGGAGTCACCAGCACAGCTACATCTTAGTGATAAGATGATCCCAGTATATTATACAGAACTTTAGTTTTAAGTATCTAAATGAATGTTGTTTTGTTCATTTTTTTTAATGTAAAATTGATTGAAAACCAGAAATAATATTAGAGCATTTGAACATATCTGTCATATATGAAGAAAAAGCATGTATTTGACAAATGCAAGTTTATCAAATATGTATTCCGATTTTTTTACAAGAATTATGCAATGCTTCCTTCGACTGCGCTTTTATGCTGTTACATTTGAAAAAATGTATTTATATTTTTGCTGGTTTTTAAAAAAGAAAGGAAAAAAGAAAAGAGAAAGCAAAAAAACCCAAAAAACCCCCCCGAGTAAACCACAAAACTATAGAGCCAGCTTTTTGAATAGTTGCCTGTATTTCTTAGAGATTTGTGTGCACAGCTAAAATAAAAGTGTAGTGATCTAACTGTGATAAATCACACAACTTTCAAAATGACAGACGGAACTCACTATGGATGCAAATTTCTTGCTGTCGCTAACTAACATGCTTGCATCTGACCCATGAGTGAACTTGTGTTAAATAATATTTTCAGTGTAGAGTTCCCTGCAGGGAGAGGGCACTCTTTATACATGACTGTAAACTGCTTTAATTTGGACAAGCACTCAACTTAGCAGTGTAGTTTAGTTAATAATAAGTAAGTAAATAAGGATGTTTTAAAGTGAATACTGTCACCAATGTATTGAATAAATGTTATGCTTACTTGCAAATACATAGGCTCTTAAATATAAAACTGCTTCTTGATTGAGCATTTGTAAAACATTTTTAGAAAAATAGAATAGTTCAGTCAAAATTTTGCTTTTTAGTGTTATTTACTGTAAGTTGGATTAATGAGACCACAGACAAGTAGCTGCATTTATTTACACCCCCCCCCCCCCAAGTTTGCTTAGAGCCTGCTTGGAGCCTATATACGTGGTCGCATGTTATAGTGTTTTATGTGTGTGAATGTTTGCACAGAGAACCTTTGGCTCACCATTTGATGACAAATTGTAGGTCACTCGGACCCAAGTGGATTGTGGTATACTGGCAGACATGGCAAATATAACACTGGCACTGCTGTTCTTTACATTGCCACAACTTCTTTGTTGGCTGTTTGGTGTTGACCACTGGTTTTGAGTGGAGTAATATGAAATCAGGAGCAAGGTGTGAATAGAGCTACCTGTTTGTCATCAGGTGCATTTGATATGTTAGGTGAACCTGTAAAATTGGCTAAAAACTACACAGCTAAAAATGTAACAATTAAAAATCAACCAGTATAATATTTACTTATTTATTTATAGCTATTTTAGATTTAGATTTGTGTAGATATTGATATAAATTTATGGTGTGAGAGTGAGCTACAGAATTCACTTGGAATCAAACTGTAAATAAATTTGATAAACATCCATCCAACCATTCTCTTCCGCTTATCCTTTTCGGGGTTGCGGGGGGCTGGAGCCCATCCCAGATACCATAAGGCAAGAGGTGGGGCACACCCCGGACAGGTCGCCAGCCTGACACAGAGAGGCAGACAACCACTCACATTCACACTTATGGGCAATGTAGATTCTCCAATTAACCTAACACCACCAATTACATATCTTTGGTCTGTGGGAGGAAGCAGGAGTACCCGGAGAGATCCCACACAAGCACAGGGAGAAAATGCAGACTTCTATTTTGATAAACAGTCAATTTAAATTATACAATTTAAAAAAACGAACTGTATTATTTTTTTGTTTTTTTTGCTGTATGTTGTCTTACAAAAATATACAACATCACATGCAAAGTTATTACAATTTATTGCAGCGCTATCGCCAATTGATGATTTATTATTTTTGCAAATGACATCCTCCTTCACTAACAAGCCACGTGTCTGTGGCAGGAAGAATGACTTCTAACAAAGGAAAAGCCTGCATGCATCTGCCCACTTGTATGTGTCTTTGTATCAGCACCATTTTTCAGTTTAGAGGAGGTTTCTGATATAATCACAGCTTTCAACCAATAATCACTCAGCAGCGAGTTGAAGAGGGGTTAAATGATGAAACAGTGTTTCATTTGCTTGGCCTGAGCTGATTAACCAGGCTGTCCTGGAATTTCTGTGGCACCAGAGGCTCTTCCTAACTGACTGATAGGATATTACCATGACTATGGTACTGGCATGACCTTATGTGACTGCTTTGATTTCTGGGATTTTTCAACAACAGACTAAAAATATAATTGAAATCTTTTTTTCCTGCAAATTTAAACATATTAGGATTATTTAATAGGATTTAAAAACACATGATTTGTTTTTAAAATGTAAAGTTTGCTTTTGTTTTATAAAGCACTACACCGGGCAGGATTTTTGCAAAACTGACACAAACTGTTGACCTGTTCAGGATATACCTTGCCTTTAACCCATTACAGCTGAGGTAGGTTCCACTCTTCCAGTGGTTTCGGAGTAATATTAAAACAATTTCCATTGTTTTATTTGTGCTTCAGTTTTAAAGGAATTTTATAGAAAACAAAGGAAAGAGAAACCGAGAGGTGAAACGTACTTTTTCAGCACAGAGAATTACTTTTGTATGTAGATATGTTAAAAATGTGAAAGTAGTTTGGTCAGGAGAAGCATCGTCTCACTGTTTTTGTCTTTCTTCCTCCTAGGGGAAGTTGGTAAAGTACTTCAGCCGCCAGCTGTCCTGTAAGTGCAAAGTGGCCTTAGAGGAACGCAGTGCCGAGCTGGAGGACTTTCCTCGCCTCGGCCACTGGTTCCGCATTGTCAACTTGAGGAAAGAGGTCACACAGGTAAGCCGTGATACCACGTAGTAACCATTTTTTACACTCAAAATACATCTCATGATCATTGCTTCAAAGTCAAAATTTCAGATGATATTTTTCTGATTTGTGTATTTGACAAACTGTTCCAAGAACTTTTTAACACATTGCCTTTTTCTGCCTTCTTTCATTTTTAAAAAAATATGTTTTGTACAGATTTGAATAAAGTTTTTATACTTAACATTTAAACATTTCACTGTCACTATCAGATTGTAGCTTTTAGCAGTTGAGGTTTCCATACTGGTGACTGAGAGCGAAATCTGACAGCTCATATCACCCTCTGGCTAAAAGCTTACTAAAATGCTGTAAATGCCATAGCACTGAGTTTCGAAGTTTTCGTGTACTAGTGGAGTCTCTATGCATCTCATACTGGGCCTTTGTGTATCACCTCAGCTCACCCACTGGCAGAAAGGAGCTATTTTAGCCCCTTTCTTTATTGCTTTAAGCAGGAGGTTTTAGCAGTATGTGCGGTGTCGGAGATGTCCATATAAACATATGCACTGTGATTGACATCGTGGAGAGTCATGAGTGGAAACAACTGATGTTGAGCTGATATAGATCAATTGTTTCATGAGGATTTGGTTTACAGGGATTACTTGTAAGTTTGATGGCCTCATTATAGAAAATCCTGATCATCCTTAATGTTGTTACACTGTATAATAAAGAAAATTATCTATTACAGTAACTTATTCCATTAAATGTATATCTAAATATCTAAGTTTTTGAGCTAGATGTGTATTTGTGGTGGTCTTTAAGCTGCATGCATGTTGCATGTGTATATTTGATAGGAAATGAGTCCAGGTGAGGTGACCCTGGAGGGCTTGCTGGAGATGAGCGAGGAGCAGGTGTGTGAGCTGCTGCAAAAGTTTGGTGCCAGTGAAGAGGAGTGTGCCCGTCTCAACGCTTCCCTCTCCTGCCTCAGAAAGGCCCACCAGCTCGGTGAGAGTCCACTCAAAACACTCACAGATGAGCTCATACACTCACACACATGGAAAATACTAATCTTTATATAACGTTATCACTGTTTGTGTTCACTAGATATTAGGATATTTGTGTCTAACCAATGAAAGAAAAACTATGAATTATTTTCTGTGCACACTAAGAAAGTTCACTTATAGTGCGTTCAGACTGTATGGGTGCATACTGAATATATGGTATTTTTAAAAAATTTTCAATTTTTTTTTATAGCTTTTATAACTACACCCAGATTAAATATTTTTTTTATATGCTCTCCGAGCATATATTTCTGTATTCCAGTTTTCCAGACAAAAAGAGTTGTCCGGAGAACTTGATTTGTGATTTGCTTGAGTTGGATGATACATCTTGGGGAGCAAATGTTCACCTTTAGTTATGTTGAATTGCTTGTTGATTGGTTTGTTAGGAACTCGTGCATTATACGGGCGTTAGGCACATAGAGAGGGGGTGACATACATAATAATACTTGTCCACATTCACAATAGACTGCTGATTTTACAGTAAATCCATGACTTTTCTCAGACATATAACAGATCAATAAAAACTACTTTTAATGTGCTCTCACTACACAAATTACGACATATCACTTACAGTACTGAATTGCTGACTTCTAAAATTATTGATATTGATCTATAAACCTATACTGGTGTTATTAGGTCAATCTGTTCCACCCTGGAGGTCCCATTGTTTTTAAGGTTATCAAGGATAGGGGCAATGCCTGAAGTGACAAACCAGAGCTTTTGTGCACAATTATTAGAGCAATGTTATTATAATCAGCATTTGCTGACTAAATGGCTCATGGCTGCTATTTACACTTTTATTTGCAGTGTAGATTAGGAGTTCTTTTTTTCAAATCTCACTTTGGACTGATAATGATGAGGACATTTATCCAAAGAATGCAAATGTTGTTCACGCTGACCATAAAATTCTGATGCTTTTACTGACATTTAGGATTTATGGGGTTAAATATTAAGAGATTTTAATGAATTAATTAAATGATTGCAAATTACATGAGATAAAGATAAGACAATATGGTAATTTGTAATCATTTATTCACTGAATAAAAAAAAAATCTGTTACAGTTTTTTTTGTTGTTGTTGTTTTTTAAGATTTGTTTTTATATTTTTTCCCATTTATATATTTTTTTCCAAAACAGATTTTCACATTAATTTTTTTTAATCTTTCATTCCATATTCTCAGTTGTCATCAGTTTCAAACGTTAGCTTTTGTATGTTAACTGTCAAGCAGCAAAACATAAGAAGGTCAGAACAGGTATTATAATACAAACATTATTAAGACAGTAAAAATATTCACCAAAGCTTCCTCAGATTGGTTGTGTTGACAAATTTCACTTAAATAACAATGGAAAGGTTTACTGTATGTTTTATTTTTGCCAACACCCAGTATTATTTCATTTTTAAGTATAGTTTTTATTAGTATTTCCATTGAATATAATGCATTTTCACATATCGTTTTAATTTAGTTTATTTGTATTGAACTTAATATCCTGGGTAGTGAGGTGTTTCATGGGGTGATGATGAAAAGCTGTTTTTGTGAATGGGAAACGTATTACTTATTAAAAGTAAACTCACTTATGAAGTGACATTCAAGCCTCAATATCTTTAGTGAAATTGCTGTTGTTTCTATAGGTGGTGCTGTTTTCTTTTGTTCACTACCAACAGATCTGCCTTTCCTCTCAGCCTCTTCTTAATTTATTCATAGCACAATGAACTAAAACACTACAATACAACACCATCCCTGCTTCTATGCTACATCCAGTGTGTGAATGTGTGTGTGAATGTGTGTGTGACTGGATGTGTAAAGCGCTTTGGGTCCTTAGTCCTTAGGGACTAGTAAAGCGCTATACAAATACAGGCCATTTACCATTTACAACTGTTTTCAGAAAGACATGATAGATATGATAGATAATATGATAAGACATTCTGACTCAAAATATTTAGAATAACAATTTTTCTGAAATGTATAAACAATATGGTATTCCTGTAAATTATCAATACAGAGAGCAGTGTGTTCTTGTCCTTTAGTCATGTGCAACATTAATTTGGTAAAATGCTTATGTCTTTATTTTCTGTTCTCAGCGGGGCCAGACTGTCAAAAATGAAACAGGAAGTCAGATGTGTATCATTGCTTTGTGGTATTAACATATCATACACTGTCGGTAAATATGCAAAATTACTGCACTGATGCATTTGTTTAAAATAGCTGTTTTTAAGAACTGGTTCCCATGGTTAATCCACTTGTTCTAATTTGTTATTAGAAATGGAAGTGCATATTTCTTAGCAGAGCATATTGTGATAGCATATTGCCTCCAGCTGAGCAATAGAAAAATGAAATCTCAAAGTCAAACCCTTGTATTAAATGTCATTTTGTGCATTACATTATTACTGCGGCCTCACATACCTTTAACAATGATAAATCTATGCAATTATGGTTAAAATTATAAAGATATTTTAAAAAGAATATTTTTTTAATCTCCCATTTTGGAGAGACATTTTGTAAAAATTGTAGTTGTCTCAGTAATATAAACTGATTCTATATTTTTTCCCCTTTTTATTTATTTATTTATTTATTTATTTATTTATTTTAAAATCAAATGTGGCTGTTGGTAACAGAATTACATGCATAGGTATGTGCTGTGATGCAACAAGTGTGTTTGGTTTGTTACATGGTTGGCCCCCAGATGGCATAAACGGACCACATTTTGTTTTCAGTCATAACTATGACTTTTGCAATGATTCAGCTGAACCAGAAGGGGGCAGTAGAGTATCACTAAAATTAGGGTGGACGTTTTAGTAACAACCTTTAGTACACCCGTTAACATAGCATATCTGGTTCTCTTCGACTCCCACTCACACACAGAGCCACACACACCCACACATACACCCACATACCAGTAAGAACATACGCGCGCACACACACACACACACACACACACACACTCTGTTTTGTAACAGATGTCCTTTCAGACAGAAGACTCTGCTGAATAATTAAGCAAATTAACTTGATGAGTAGTTTTACTTCAGTGTGCCCTAAGCAAAACTGTACTTCATTAAAAGAGTGTTTTATTAGAGGAGGTGTAACATTCAGTTGCTGTTGACATTCAGACGAACAGGTCTTTTACTGCACAGTCTGAAAATCAGGCTCTTTGTTAGGCTGCTGGTGCTCGGCTGTCCTCTCGAAATATTCATGCTCTCTGCTTGTTTTTCAGTCAGTCTGCTGCTCTTGCCCACCTTCCTGTGTGCTTCTCAAACTTTTTTCCCCTCATCAGTTCGACTGGGTACCGGGAAAGATAATATCCAGAAAGGCAAACAGGCCAACCCCGTCTCATAGCAAGCAGTAATGCCTATGCTGTACCACACTGCAAAACACATGAATTTTCCATAAAGGCTGATAAATTGTAACTTGTGTTTTCTGGCCTGTTGTTTTCTATTAGCTGGTTGCAGTGTCACATGATTCCCGAGTGTTACATTTAAAGTCCCATTACTAGATGTTGCTTCGTTTTTATGTGTTTAAATTAGTTTTTATTAGCTATGTCAATTTTTTTTTGCCTTTTTCTTTTTGGTATGTTTATGCTGACTTTGATTTTAACTCTTTCTTCATTTAGGTTGGCACCAAAACTAGAGTTTGTGCTGTAGACCATTACATATTTTACTTGAAGACTGTCAACTCCAGTTTCAGAGCAGTGGAACCGCCTGATGGCAGAATCCATCAGGGGGTTCCACTCAGCGATGCCTCAGTCCTTCACGGTTCACACCGACAAGGCTTTAAACATCACTGGAGACCATGGAGACCAACTCACCTTTGTCATAACTGTCTATGACACTTCCTTCAATCTGATTTTGAATAAATGCAAAAGTTGAGGAAGCTGGGCTGCATTCATAGCCAGGATACATGTGGAACATTGATGATAACACAATTTAATGACGATTTCCACATAAAATGTTATAACTGGGGAATAGTGTAACCTAACAATAGCTGTGTAAAAGTACATATGAAGGCTACAAAGTACATGGCATAGATCCAAGTGTTAGTCCACTGTGTGAAAAGCCATTCCTGACCTTTGTTTAGTGTCATCCATTACAAGATGACTATTGCCAGGCAGGAGATGTTTGTCTGGCTGCAAATATCTTCTGTCCTAAAAATAAACAATTATTTGATTATTTAAAAAAAGGGGGGGGGGACACACAAATAAAGCTCAGCAATGTTTTTACACATTTACTTTCTTTGAGAAATCTTTGAATAAAAACCTGCTTTTGATAAAAATCAAACGAAGCCATAACAGAAAACATCCTTAATTGAAGGTCGGCTGTCTTCTTTGTCTGGTCACACATGAAGTATTCAGTACAGCTGCTGCTCCTCTCTACTGAGGGTGTTGCTTTGTACCAGTAGTCCCCTTAATGTCTTCAATGGTTTGTACAAAGTTTGACTAAAACACCCTGGTGTCGCTGGGATAATTATAGTGTTTCCCACTGATTTCTCAGTATCTCTTCTGGCCTTTCTTTTTGTGTTTTGGAACTCTTTCACAGGAAACTTGTCTCCAACTTTTTTTATTTGTTTTACCCAAACAAACCTAAAACTGGGAGTTCCACTAAATGATAACAAAAAACACCTCAAAAAGTTGATTCTGTTCATCTGGATGTAGCCTTTTCTTTCTTTCTTTCTTTCTTTCTTTCTTTCTTTTTTTTGTTTTTTACAGCTTAAAAAAATGAAACCAGGAATGTCATTGATTTAACTTTATCCGACTAATATTATTTCAGCAGAGAAAATAAAATTGGTGCATAACTTTAAAAAATGGTATGATAGGTTCAGTCTTATTTTTCTCATATAAAATGTAACACCAGTTTCAAAAGCAGAAGCACTAAACCTGAAAACCCGAGCAAATCTTTGAGCACTGATAGAAATTTCCCCACCAGATGTCACATGACCAAAGTCTATTATGACGATTTAGATGATCTTTGTTTATATCGTCAACATCTTTTCCTTTGTCTTCCATATTTTATCCTCATTCTTTTCTTTGCCTTTTTCTTTTTTTTTTATTTGGTCCATTGCTTCCACCTCCCTCCACTTCCCCCACTGCCTCTCCCTGGCTCTCCAAAGACAAGCTCTGGCCACACAGAGCCACTAATGGACTCTCTAACAGGGGGGCAAGCTAAAGATGTGTGAATGCGCAGCAGCAACTCCACCACCACTACCACACAAAGTGGTGAGAGGCACTTTGGGCTGAGAGAAAAACCTGGTTTTACACAAGCGTTCTTCATATTCTTGCTGAGAATACGAGCTGAGAGAAGGAGATGTGTCATAGCTTCAGAACACTGCCACATTTGCGCATCTGTATTTGTTTCTGTATTTTAATGGTATTGTGCAAGTACCTGTTTGTCAGAACATCTGTATAAATAGAGCACATGCAAAAGCTTTTTAAGGGTTAATGAGCCCCATGAGAACATTTAGCACACGAGGCAAGAAGTGGAGGATGCTCTTACGTGTTTTTTAATAGTTATATATTTCTTCTAAAAATCTGTAGGCTGTTGCAAAAATCCATATAAATATATATATTTATTCAACTGCCATGAATGAAAGCAGAAAAAAAAATATGTTGCTCCAGTTTGTGAGTCATCAGGAATTATGTTAAAATTGGCAGGCACGGACATTAATATACTTTACAGTCTTGCCAGCTTATATATCACATAACCAGACAAGTACAAAACATACCAAGTGAATGTATGTTCCTCTGCAATGTGGTGTTGAAGGAAGGAAACTAATGCAAGTTAATAGAATATTTCACTACTGGCTCTTGGGATTGCAGTCCACGAGCTGCAATGAGGATGAGTCATACAATTTGAAGGCAGCCGGTCAGTCGTTTGTGCTGCAATATACACACATTATCCAGCCCACCCCTCCAGACAAGTCCACACACACACACAAACTCTCGTACACGTGAAGAATTTTTTTTTTAAATTCGTGTCCTTGTGTTGATCAGCTATACTGCTGATCTTTGCTCGGCACGACAGGTTTCCTCTGTGCTTTTTCTCTGTAATCTTTGACATCTGAAAGGAATGTCCTCATGCCCTGTCTTCAGACAGCTTTACATGCATAAAAACACCTAATTGGCTTCAAATGCCATCAGCAAGAAAAAGAGATGAGTAAAAGCAGTGGATAGGGAGGCACAGAAGATGCGAGATAAGGAATCGGAGGTGGACAGGAAAGTGAAGAGGGTATGTATGGGGATGGGGGTGCGCGCGCAATATCAGGAGAGAAAATTAGGGCGAGACATAGGTGATGACAACGGGAGGTGAAGAAGAAGCGTCTTCATGTTGCGAAGAAAAAAGCAGATGCATCGGGAAAGGAAAGCGACCAGAAGATGCAACCCCCCACCCCCAAAAACTGTCTTCCTGCACACCCATAGGTGGTCCCTATTGGCTGTTAACTAATTAGCAGACTCTAACTTTGAGTCCCACTGATTACACTGCAAGAACATCCACAAACCCCCAATTCAAAAGAGTCAAGATTAAAAAGGGAGACTGCATATATTGAACTCAGCCATTGCCCTTTTCACCAAATCCTGTTTACAGTGGCGGTGAGATAGACCAGCTACTGTCCCAGTGGCATTTCATTGCCATTTAGCCTAAAGAAGCAACACATTTAGAGGTAATTAGTCCAATTATGAGGCTGTTATCTGCATTTCTCAAAGCCTCGCCACGTGTTAAGCTCGCACCATTAATGGTGTTGGGGCGTGCTATTTGCATTAATCACTGCAGTTTCTCGACAGTTGATGTGGAGATGCAGGGTTATTCAGGTGAGAGCAGAGAATGGAAGATTGATGATGATGTGGCTCCAGAATTACATCTGAAGTTATGCATAAACATGGCCAACATCTGCTAATAAAAGGGGTGAAACACAGAAAGGGCTCATTAAACTAAAGGCCTGACCATAAAGAAAGTTTTGTTTTTTGTTTGTTTGTTTTTTTTAAACCCGAGAAGGTTATGGAATCTTATGGAAGAGCCTTTTGTCTTTTTATGTATTTACATACACCTTTTAGGAATTTGTTATCTATAAATAGCAATTCTGAGGCAAGATATAACGAGAAAGGGAGGAAGAAAAACTGAATACACTGAACATGAGACAAGGGACTATCAAAATAAAACCGGAAACATGAGACACGAACTGACAGAATACAAGGACTAGAGGGAGTGAGAGACACGACTGGAACACGGATGAATAAACATTCAGACAGAACTTATCCTACATGATAGACATGACAGACCAAATACAAAGAACGCAGGAAGGAGACAGAGAGACACCAAAGTGGAAATGCAAAAGGACCTAAACAATCTAATCAGAGCTTGTAAGCACAAGAAAACTAAACATAAGTCACTCAGAGTATAACTAAACTCAGAATTCAGAACTTCAACCAGATTCAAACTGTCCAAATACTGAACCACTGGGTTACAGATCCAGCATCATGAGCACTGGCCGATTGGCAGTGTTCAATTAACAAAATCTGAGCTTGATTTAAAGACTTTAATCTGTAGCTTTTCATTGGAATTTTAAATATAAGATATAAAGAGTCAGAGGCTGATAAAACAAAATAAACCTGTCAGATGTATCAAAGCAGTGGCCAAATCAACAGTATAAGACAGTCTTAAAAAATAATAAACTGGCCAACTCTACAACAGTGAAAGGCCTGAAAGACCATTGAAGACAGCTAAAGTGCATAATGACAGAATTATTCACAACATCTAACCAAGTAAAGCACATGCTTGAAGAGGCTGGCTTGTCACTATCACAATCTACAATCAAGAGATGTCTTCATGAATGTAATTACAAATAGTTTGCTACAAGGTGCAAAGAATAAGAAGACCACTCAAGAAAAAGGTCAGATTTTATCAGAAAGCATCGAAAAAGACCTGCACAGTTTTGAAAAAATAATTTGAAGGACCAAGATTGAGTTGTACCAGAATGAGGGGAAGAGAGCAACATCTCAAGAAATGAAACAGAGCATTTAGGGGTGTCCATGGATTGCTAGGGATTTTCATCCATATATCAAAAACAATTCTTGAGTTTAAATTTGTCCAGTAAGCTTGTCCAGTTAATTTTGAGCAAAATGGAGAAAATGGGGCCACGTGTACTAGAAATTGCTATAATTCTTAAAATAAAGAAACCCTTTTTATTCTATGGTAAAACATTTTTTGCTCACACTGTATAATCTTATCATCTAGTGCCACTAACAACCCACACTTATAAGTCTATACTCTCCTTAGTATTATTACAGTGCGAGAATGTGCACCATGTAAAAACAAAAGAACCAGGAAGAGAATTATTAATTAGCTTTAGAGTTTCCAATCAAATCACATTTAAAACTTACCCTGGTTTTGTTTGCCTCAAATGAAAGAGAATATCTGATCTCATTATGACATTCAGAGCTAATGAAAGCAGAAATCAACCAGGACTGTCTCTCATATTATAAGATGGCTTAAGAATTGGACACTGATTTATTGCTCAGATCATCATCATCAATTCATTTTCATCAATTGGGAATCAAAAGTGGCTCAAAGTATATTTTGATCATTTTACAGTTTCACACAGTTAATAAAGTTTTGTTTAGTAATAAAATAATAAAAAAACCCATAAAATAATGCAGTTTTAAGGGCACTGGAAGAAAGCCTCAGCAGAAAAACGATTGAATAGCAAAGCATTGATGTCAGCAGGTTATTGTCTTGTTGATATGCCTTTTGCCCCATGAAGTTAGGGTTATTTAAATTATTAATTACACATTATATAAAGAGCATTTTTAATATCAAAACTCTCCATGAAATGCAACTTCAAAAATGTACTGTCTAACGAGCACAAGACACACAAATTAACTTAAATCACAGATCTCAAAGGGGTTACGCTCAGTATGTGTTCTTCATCTAATTTAGCAGCGAGCTGTTTCTGATTTGCCTCAGGCTTTTGCTTAGGTGAGATGATCTGAAACAAGAAATTCATCAGTCAGCTCCTGTTACTATTTTGCTAAAGCTGTTGCTAAGATACTAGTGTGCTTCATGGACTGAATCAGGACTTGAAGCAACAGTTTTATTAGTGTGATTCAAGTTCATTGCTTCTCATGCAGAGAAATTTCACTTGGGTATCAGCTTAATAAACACTGTCAAAAGTATTTTTTAAGTGAGGCAGGCTTATACAAGAGTATAACTGCCAAAAGGAATATTGTAATTTAAATCATCGATGTTGGCATATCCAAAAGCTACCTATTTGGTAATTGGACAGTCCGAAGGTATTAAACACCCTTCAATCAGCCCCAGTCTGCTATCTAATGTCTCTCACCCGTAAGCTATAAAACCTATCGGTGGTCTTTGATTATTCATGTTGGGTCAAGCAGAATTTTTACACTTCTGAGTGGCTTGTCATGGTTTTATTTCTGCTAATAAAGAAGGGATGATTGAGGAACATCTGTGGATGAGCACTCCTTTACAGCCTGTCTTTCTAAAGGATTTTGCAGCTATGAATTGTGGCTTTAGATATA